>NC_054534.1:973431-1066658 GCF_017654505.1 Polyodon spathula
TGTTAATGAACAAAATTTACCGATCGCCTCTTGAAGGTACTTCACAGCTGCATGAAATATCCTTGAATTCCACGTCAAGCGGTCACGTAAAGAAATGCAGAGAGTGCGTTTCACAAGAGTGCAAGTCCAGCTCCACGGTGTCACTCTGCAGCAATGTCACCACTGCATTTGTTCTTTCGATGTCACCACTGCATTTGTTCTTTCAATGTCACCACTGCATTTGTTCTTTCAATGTCACCACTGCATTTGTTCTTTCAGTTTCATGTTATACGATATTACATCACCCATTGTATAGAACTATACTATCCCCAGCACCAACAGGTCGTGAAGACAAACATTTCTGCAAGTGTCTTCATCTGTGTCACCAAATCTTTTCTACTTGACTACTTTAACATTAAAGTCCAATGAAAACCTGTTGGCTATTTGGTAGGGTTTTTTCTTATGTTAATTTGTCATACAGAGTTTTTATTACGTACAACATCACATATGCTAAAAAATATACTGTTGCTTCCTGCGATTGTATCTATTCACTTCCTCAGCAGAAGGTCACATTGTTTGATTGCAGTTTGACCATTGGACAGGCTTTGTAAATGAGATATTTTAAACATGCCAACATGCAGTGAATGAAAAGCTGCAAATGCTCCCTGGTACCTAATCACTTGAGACCTGCAGCACCAAGACTGTGTCTGCTGCGCTGTGTTGAAAATCTTGAATTAAAGTTCCAGCAAAACAGAAAGAGGACCAGTCGTGATGTTAATAAAGCTGATAAGAGGTAAGACAATGGCACTGAATGCAGCAGTGGGTACTCTTTTAATTCAGGTCTCATTGCATGAAGACCAGTCATAAATACATCTTATGGTAGTGTGTGCAGCTGCTCTCTTCATTTCTTTGTTGTAGAATCGCTTGGCGGATATATATTGTACTTTCTCTGTGTGTGAATGGAATTAAATTAAACACAGAAGTGATCTTCAAAGCAGAGTCTCAGCACCACAGGGGTTCGTTTCTCTCATGACGGGATTGGTCTGGGAGGGGCACAGCCCACCGCTATTTAGATTAAAGTACAAAAGTTTATTTTTTTGAGGAAAAGAAAGACAATCAGCAGGGGCTTGGTGCGATCTGATTGGCTAGCTGAGGTGCCTGCTGGGAGAGCCTATTACGTCTCGTCCAATCAATTATTTATCCGCAGTGCTGATTGAAGGCATCATATCAGTAATAATGCCGTTCATTATTGATGAGCACTGTGCTCGGTGATTGAGTTTTAGAAATACTAGATTAGATTGAGTGTAATGTGTAGGGACTTGTAGCATCTTTCAGCATTGGACTGTTCGAAGTATGATTGTTCAAATGGACAAAATAATGTCCTTTTCACCTTTTCAAAGTAAACTGCGCAAACTTTCAACAACACCGCGTGCGAACGGAACCCATATCGACCAAAATTCCTCTCTCTCTCTTTTCCTTCCACCATATTGCAATCCATTTGTAAAGACATTTAAAGTCAGTATGTTACAAACACAATCTTATTACACTGTCCACTTTAATTCGATGGGCATTACAACCTTTGCTAACTACATTTCTTTACCTGACTGCCCTCCTCTTCAAATACAAGCAAATGATTTTGATAAGCAATCCGTCTCACAAGTACCAATATTATGTGTAAGAGGGAGTTTGTATGCACTTTAAACCCAATGCTGCTCTCCTTCATTGAACTTGCTTTCCTATACTTCCCAGACGCAAGGTTCTGTTTGGCAGTCTCTTTGTTTATAAGAATAATCACAGTTAGAATAATTGGAACAATAATGTGTGAACGGCTGAAAATGAACTTGGGCTATAGAAGATTAATAGTCCTTTCTTATAATTAATATTTTCAATCTCCCATGCTTGCCATCTGCTGTGTTTAAATTACTAATTAAAAGCAGGGAATTGTAATTTCTGACAAATTAACTTTTAGCCAGAAGACCTCAATGCCTCCTGGCTCCCAGTTCTCAGCTCTAACCACTAGATCACTCTGCCTCCTGGCTCCCAGTCCTCAGCTCTAACCACTAGATCACTCTGCCTCCTGGCTCCCAGTCCTCAGCTCTAACCACTAGACCACACTGCCTCCTGGCTCCCAGTCCTCAGCTCTAACCACTAGACCACACTGCCTCCTGGCTCCCAGTCCTCATCTCTAACCACTAGACCACACTGCCTCCTGGCTCCCAGTCCTCATCTCTAACCACTAGACCACACTGCCTCCTGGCTCCCAGTCCTCAGCTCTAACCACTAGATCACTCTGCCTCCTGGCTCCCAGTCCTCAGCTCTAACCACTAGACCACACTGCCTCCTGGCTCCCAGTCCTCAGCTCTAACCACTAGATCACACTGCCTCCTGGCTCCCAGTCCTCAGCTCTAACCACTAGATCACTCTGCCTCCTGGCTCCCAGTCCTCAGCTCTAACCACTAGACCACACTGCCTCCTGGCTCCCAGTCCTCAGCTCTAACCACTAGACCACACTGCCTCCTGGCTCCCAGTCCTCAGCTCTAACCACTAGACCACACTGCCTCCTGGCTCCCAGTCCTCAGCTCTAACCACTAGACCACACTGCCTCCTGGCTCCCAGTCCTCAGCTCTAACCACTAGACCACACTGCCTCCTGGCTCCCAGTCCTCAGCTCTAACCACTAGATCACACTGCCTCCTGGCTCCCAGTCCTCAGCTCTAACCACTAGACCACACTGCCTCCTGGCTCCCAGTCCTCAGCTCTAACCACTAGATCACACTGCCTCCTGGCTCACAGTCCTCAGCTTCAATCATTAGACCACACTGCCTCCTACTCCTCAGCTCTCTTCTTTTGTCCTTTTGTAGTGCTACCGTAGTGTAAGTTATTTTAGGGTCACAGTGTTGTTTTCTTTTGAATGGTTGTGGCACTGCTGTTTTTTGAAAGCATCCCTTTGTGCAGCAGCACTTCTATCAGCTTCTTTGTTATCCTCTGTAAGCACTGCCTCTGTTAGTCAATAGAAACTCTTTGTTATTGAAAGCAAAGGGCTGATCAGATTGTGCTGCAGTCCCCACAGAGAGGGGCCATTGTAATGCTGCGAGCGCTCACGCCCAGCCTTCGCACTCAGAAAAAAAGGGAAAAATCAATAGCATGTTGGAAGTGCTTGTACTGCACGACTCGGGAGAGTGGATGGGTTGCTAACTATGTGAGGGTTTGTTGGCGTGTGCGCTGCATGGGTCTGTGAGTGAGAACATTTGCAAACAAATTTTACAGTGGTAGCAACGACCTTAACGCTAAGTTTCTTATCTCTCATTAGTGCAACAATCTCACATGTCCATGCTTGTTTTGATACTAACTTTATTTTGGTCAGGATTTCCTGCCACATCGCTGTACTTTCCACACCAGGAGACAAGTTGTCTACATCAAACTCTACACCAATGTAGCGTTCCCGAAGGCACTGGCATTACATGCAAACCCAAAACACAAGGGAGAAACATGAGAGTGAACTTTGTACCTCACACTCTCCAGCGCAGATTTCCACCACTGTATAAGAGTACAAATCTAGGTTAAACATAAATGGATGTGGTCACAGTCAGAAGTTACATGCATTTCTGACCAACAGAAAATATTTTTAGACTTGTCAGCCAGACGTCCCCCACTTCTGATCTAGTCCAGCCCATTTCTGAAGCAGAATCCTGCACACAGAAAGATAAACTATAAACAGTTCCTATATATGGCTCAAGTAGGGTCTTATTACTTGGAACACAAGACGTAAAATCAAATTGTATCTCAGATAACACTACCAACTAGTGAAGAGGTATCTGGAAATTTCTAACTCTGAGTCATTTGCTCTAACCCCTAGCACTCTCTGCAGTGCAGAGTCGTTGATCTGTTACTGCACCTTTCAGACGAGTCTACGGATAGGCTGAGAAATTCTGTTTTGTTCATTGCTCTCTTTTTAAAGGGAAGGAGAGAATTATGATCCATCATCCATATCCTGAAACCGACCTTGAAATCAGGTAGAAAAAGGTTTGTTAGAAAATCTTTTTGGGTATAAAATAAAAATCTGCAAAAGTACTATATTGTTTTGGATATTGTAAAAGTAACAAACCACGGCAGAGCCAGCTTTCTCAAATGGTTTAACAGCAGTACTTTAAAACAATAGGAGTTCATTAAAGATCGAAACCAAGGCTCTTTAACATCCCAAAGGCTCCTCTTCTTGTTTGACTGAGCCCTATTTTTATATCTCATCTTCACAATAATACAGCTGCTCACAGATTCATGTTGTAGTACATTTAAATCTGAAATGTGTTGTGCAGAACTGCACAGTGATGATGTAATGCCAGGCTGCATTACTCTACCCTGTGCTGCTCAGTCTGACAGATACACCTTGGGGGCGGGGTGCTATTTTTAACTCTTGGTCATAAGGTGTCTGTGTGAGGCTGTTTAGAGAGAGATCCTGCCAGGCTCGATACAGAAACAAACACATTGAAGATGTGGTGCCAGCGCCTGTGTGCAGCGCCCCCTGAGCCCCTCAGCGCTCCCCAGGCTCTTCAACCTCCTGCCTGCCTCTCAGCTAGACATCCTTTCACACCCCTCTGTATGTCTGTGTGTGTTCACGACTCTCATCGCTCAGAGTGACTGCCTGTCATCACACTGTAGCTGCACACTGCAGCAGGGTCTGAGCTGCAGAGGCGAATTGTGAAACTCAGATCAGACCAATCCTTTGGGTAACACCTGTCTAGACTTATTTTTGGGTGGTGCTGCATCTATTTGTAACCACACTGCCTCCTGGCTCCCAGTCATCAGCTCTAACCACTAGACCACAGTACCACCTGGATCCCATTCCTTGTATGGGTTGTTTTTATATAAACTAGAAAATGTCATCCTCTGATCTTTTTTTGCAATTTATGCAATCCATCAGAGCAGGGATAAATGTAGCGAGGTATTGTTTATTTTGTGCTTTTTCATTAGTGCTGTTGGCAAGGTTCTGGTAAATGTCAGTAAAATGTAAGTAAATGTTATTTCAGTTGTGTTTGCATTCTGCTTTCAATCATCTGTGAAACTCATATGCTGCCACAGAAGCAAGCCGGTCCGCTGCTCGCTGCTCATTTTCTTAAATCAAACCTGGATATTTGAAATGACTTTCCAGTCCTTGAATAACCTAGTAGCCTGCCCCCCCCTCCCCCACACATGCTCCTTTGACAGATCTCAGGTCTCAAGAAAGAGCAGGGTTGCTGGAACCAGCTGCATTTCACCTACTCCAGCATATCTAATTCAAAGTTCTTCAAATACTAAAGGAGTCATAACCATAGATACATTGAAGGGCAGACTGGACTAATTGTTATGTTGCTCACAGTTCAAGGCAGTTAGCCGCCATGTGTGTTAGCATGCTGGAATCAGCTCAAATGAATGGCACACAGTTAAGATTAACACAGCAGCTGCAGATTAACACGCAACAATAAAAACATGTGTGTACGTCTTACAAACCATTTCTAAAATAGTAAAAATAGTAATTCAAGCTTGTAATTTAGAAACAAAGAAACCCTGTAACCCTCTGCGTTATTGCTTTTCTTGTACAGTTTGAAGGTCTGGAGTTTGGGTCCTGAGACAGACACAGTCTGAAGTAATCCTATTTCCAGTACTGGGGATCTTTCTGCAGTTGTCATTGTTGAATTCTTGTCTTGATCAATATACAGCACGCCCCTGTCTAATAGGAAGCCAGCTGTTCACCAGGCGTTGCTGCCGCCACTGAAATCATCTGCAAATGTGTTTATCAAAGTGTAAATCCAGCCTCCCTGTATCCGTGGATAGAAACGCAAACTGCTCTTCAAGACAAGCAACATCCTAGCAGAAGCAGGCTGAGTCTGCGGGTAACAATTCCCACTCTGCCACTGATTGCCTTTACTTTAGCTTGATTGCAATTGATTGCAGCTTATTTTATTTGATGTAATTTGACAACAACCACAGTCAGATTTCCCTGATTTATCCCACTCAAACAGCGAACAGTGGATATTTAAAGTTATTATTATGGTTATCATAATTAAAAAAAAAAAAAAAAAAAAAAACATAATAAAAAAACAAGGGTTGTCACTTGCCCTTTTGTAAAAGGCTATACTCAGCTGTACCCTGACCACTTTTTAGTATACAGAATAGCTTGTTTGTTAGGTATAGAAGTGTCTCATGGCATAATTCAACAATTCTGATGCTTCATTAATCCAGGAATCACTCCACTAATGCACTAAAGGATATAAAGCCTGTCATCTCCTATTCTCTAGTTCAGATTTAGTGTAATTTTATCAGAGGCTGGCCGCAAAGCGGTGACCTTGCACATGGCAATCGAGCACCTTAACCACTATACAAAAGAGCCAGGCTCAACTGCATTTGTGGTTCTAGAGCTTGTAACCTCATCTCACAGACAGGGGACAGATCTGTGCCGGTACTGCATCACACAAGACAGCCCGCTACACTAACCAGGTTGGTTCTGATCAAACATCATTTTGAAAGGGGAAGCTCTGGACACACCGTGTTGATTACATCTGTGGTAAAGAGAGATACATTTTGAGGGTTATTTTGTGGTACTTCAGATATTGTACATTTTTACAAGAGCTGGCAAGACCTGTTTTACAGCATGACACTTCTATCTGGGACCCCTTCCAAAAATATACTATTAAGAAGCCTGAACTTGCAACCGTTCCCTTGTAGGGTTGTGTGAAGGACTGGAACTAGGATTCTACTTATGAAAGCTTTCTTAGTCGCTCCTCTCTTATACCACTAAGTGGCACAAGATCCTAATTTGTTCTTGCTGACTTATATGGTTTTACATTCACTGTGTTCCACCTTTGTGTCAATCCATGCTCTTAAAAGATCTGGGCTGAGAGGTCTCCACAGAGCTGCTTTGACAATCATGCCTTATTGCTTTTGCTGTGTCATTATTCTTTCTTTGGCACAGCCTTGGGGTTATGCAATGCCCTTCCAGGTTCCAATGTGTCATTGTCAAGCCTCTCCGGGTTTAAATTTGATGTTCAGTGTCATCTATGCGTGTTTAATTTGTAATATAACCAAAATGATGTGCTTTTATTTTTCTTTTAAATGTATTGTTGTATTGTTATTATATTTGATTGAGTGTGGGCTATTTAAGTCTCTCTTCCCTGTGCTATATCTGCAATGCTGACAATTATAAGTCTTTATTGTCCAACAACCCTTGATTCAGCCGATGTTTCCCAGATTAAAATAAACAACAATTCATCAAAACAACCATCCAGCAGGTTCCTCTAGATGAAAAGAACAGGCAACGTATTTAGGACTGCAGTTAGCATTCCCTCTCCACCAAACATCCTTCTTCACACAAAAGAATCACATGGAATTGGGCACAATCAGCATGCTGGGAAATTAAAAGGAGGTTAAGAAAGTAATTACAAAAAAAGTGTTAACAACACTCAGGGGGTTAGAGATAGGGGTTATCTCAAAGCTGGTCTTTGCATTTTCTGTTTTATTAGGAAATTAACCAACAGGATGCCAATTTGTCATCTGCCACCTCCCAACAAGCTTGCTTTCCTAATCATTTCCTTTCCTTACAATAAAAAGAACAACTAGCCCATCACCCTCTACCCTGCACAGCTGCATTCTTCATCTCCCTCATTCTCCTCTCTTAAATGAATTTTTGACCAAGATCTTGTATTGACAAGCTCTCATGGTTTAAAAGAGATGGCGACACAGGATGTGAAAACAAGATGTGTAGCAAATTCTGTACAACACATTGAATAGCACAGTTATTGACAAATAATTATTGTAAAAACTTTTATTTTACTATTGTGGGATAACATCTATTTTTAAAAAGGATAAAAATAGCTGCTGATTTTACAAAACTAGAACCAAACAACTTAAGTACTACTGTCAATGCCCTTGAAGCCCTCCAAAGCTTTTTCCTTCACAGTTTTGCATCATTTGCAAGGAAATTTATCCATTAAAAAAATAGGAGTTACCGTAATTACATATATCACATAACTGATATATGTAATTACGGTAACATATATCACATAACTGATATATGTAATTACGGTAACATATATCACATAACTGTTTGGTCCTAGTCTGGTAAAATTAAGAGGTGTGCTACTTCTTTAAAAAATAGGAGTCAGTTAAAGACTGGAGCATATACTTTGAAAATATACTCCTATTATTGCTTGTTTAAAGGTATTGATGAACAAGACCTGTCTCAGCTAAACTGGATGTATTACTGAGTTAGTACACTAATGATTTGGGACTTTTTAAACAGCTGAAGGACTTACAGGGATCATTTATATATTTTCCCTTTTAGTAATCTTTAATATCTGAGTCTGTGTGCTCTATATCTTTTCTATTGTTGTATCTGTTTAGATCTTTATCTGCCACATTACTTACTATTCCAGCTACAATTGCTTCAGAAAAAAACACTGAGTGACTGCTTCAGAATAGACTGGCTGTGTGGAAATGAGGTGGGGGACAGATATTAGTTTTGTGACTGTGCTGTGCTGGTGTGCTTCAACCACCTCACTTCCTTTTCAGAAGCAATTTTTTTTTTCTGGAACAGTTAGTGATCTTGACAAACATTTATCAGAGCAGAAAGAACACTATAAAAAACACAGAACACACCTAATAGGATATTACACAGGAATCTGACCAAAACATATGACCAAGTAAGGAAAAAAATATCTTAATACAATGAAGTTTTCACAGCTGTGGGTTTTCTTCATTGTTTGAGAGCCTGTTCCTCTTAATCGAGAACAGACACTAAAATGATTATTAAAAATGCTCAAAATGATTATTTTACTTCAGATGTTAGAATGCTCAAAATGATTATTTTACTTCAGATGTTAGAATGCTCAACCCTATTCTAGAAACACAGTTAAAATTGCATGACAACCTTTGGAAGAGCTAGAAATGCTCTCCATTAGCAAAAAGGCTGGTCCTGTAGATACTGCCATTAGTGTATTCTAGTTTGCCTAGACTCAAGCTATGGTTATCTCAGCATGGACACAACCTCTGACTGACTGCTGTCTCCTTTTCAACTTCCTCAACAAACAGCACACTTAGACTTCTCAGTCAGCAGCATGGATCAGCCCCTCACAACCCGGCTTGTTGTTTGAAAAGCTATTTCTTTTTTTATTGCTCATATTCAAGCTATTTGTCTGGGACATGTGAAGAAGCTCAATTACTTATTAATGTGTTCACCAGAATTTGAGAGCTGGTATCTGTTTAAATATATTTATCTAGCATTACCGCCAGGATTTAGCTTTCTCATTTGCAACAATGTCCTGGGGCAGCGTGGTGCTAAACAGCTTTATACTGGCACTCGTATTCCACTAAATCCATTGAGACATCCAAATGACATTTCTGTGAGCCAGTCAACAGCATATCACTCACTGTCACTGAGGTCCCTCTCCTCTCCAGGAGATACAGCCCCTCTTTCTATAAAGTTAGGCCATTTTAAACCATTACAATCAGTATGAAATACTTCCATCTGTACCAATGACAGGAGTTTACGCCTTACTATTTACATCTGTGGCACAACCCCTGTGAGGCAATAAGACTGTGCTGTGCTCCTGAAGTTACTAAACAGACACGTCTTCACTGATCTTTGCCACAGAATAGCTGTGCAAACCAACTTGCAATATCAGCACATCAAAATGGCACCCAGAACTCAAATTATTTAGATTTGTGGGGAGCAAGATACACATTTACTACAGATGTAAGAAAGTGGAGAGTACGCCCTACAGATGTATTATGTAAAGCCGGGTGTACAATATTCCTTATATAAATGAGGTCCAGTTAGTACACTTGTAACACCAATTCTAACAGGAACATGTAAACAACAAACTTAAATTTTAAAAACTTAGGTAATCATCTTGATTCTTAACCAGTAGCCCTTGTAGTTATGAACAGAAACCTGTCTTTTCTAATGTATTTTTTCTCCACATACACCTTTTGTAGCAATACCATAAGTTTAAATGCATTGCAGGGAAGATTCAGTACCATGGACAGAGATTCAGCACCATGGACAGAGATTCAGCGCCATGAGCAGAGATTCAGCTCTCAGGTACAGATCCAGCACCATGGATAGAGATCCAGCACCATGGACAGAGATTCGGCTGTCAGGTACAGATTCAGAACCATGGACAGAGATTCAGCTTCCAGGTACAGATTCAGAACAAACAGAGATTCAGCACCATGGACAGAGATTCAGCTCTCAGGTACAGATTCAGAACAAACAGAGATTCAGCACCATGGACAGAGATTCAGCTTTCAGGTATTGATTAAGCACCATGGACAGAGATTCAGCTCTCTGGTACAGATTCAGCACCATGGACAGAGACTCAGCTCTCAGGTACAGATTCAGCACCATGGACAGAGATTCAGCTCTCAGGTACAGATTCAGAACAAACAGAGATTCAGCACAATGGACAGAGATTCAGCTCAGGTACAGATTCTGAACAGTGATCCAGCACCATGGACAGACATTCAGCTCTCAGGTATAGATTCAGCACAATGGACAGAGATTCAGCTCAGGTACAGATTCTGAACAGTGATCCAGCACCATGGACAGACATTCAGCTCTCAGGTATAGATTCAGCACAATGGACAGAGATTCAGCTCAGGTTTTTTTTAGGTGCACCAATGCATTTTGTCACATGGCCCTTTCTCTTTGCAGTGTTGAGATCAAAATAAATCAAAGTCTAGCACATTTCTATGTTTATGTTTACAGTTGAATTGGCCTTTAAATGGCATTTGTTAGGTCCACAGAATGAAAGACGTTTTTGGACATCTGAATGTTGACTTCGAGAAATGTGGTCTGATCACAGAACATACCCAGCTGCAAGATTCCTCCTAATACAATGCTAAGGACCCACCCCTTCTGGTTTATCAATACCAGCCCCAACTCAGAGCGCTGTACTCTTTGGAATATGAACTGAATATTTACACAGCTGTGCAATGGCAGTAGAAAGCTTTTGGGTTTGAATTCTTTCTTGTTTATTTTTCAGTAAATAAGCAGCCAAGTCTACAGCTTGTTTGAGGAGACTCGGTACAAAGTTGTTTTGCTTGAGTCCCCTGCTGCCTGGATGCCTGGCAAACTTGTGGTCTTGCATGACTAGAACCGTCTTCCTAGTGAATGTTGAAATGATTGAAGCTGTACTGTATGTATCAGTAATGACCCCCAGCACTACAGACTGGGCTTGGTCAAATTATTGTGGTATTTTTGATGTGTGCTAACCTCTATCCATAGTGTTGAACCTCTGTCCATAGTGATGACCCTCTATCCATAGTGCTGAACTTCTATCCATGGTGCTGAACATATATTCATAGTGCTGAACCTCTATCCATAGTGCTGAACCTCTATCTAAAGTGCTGAACCTCTACCCATAGTGCTGAACTATCCATAGTGCTGAACCTCTATCTATAGTGCTGAACCTCTATCCTAGTGCTGAACTTCTATCCATAGTGCTGAACTATCCATAGTGCTGAACCTCTGTCCATAGTACTGAACCTCTATCCATAGTGCTGAACCTCTATCCATAGTATTGAACCTCTATCCATAGTGCTGAACCTCTATCCATAGTGCTGAACCTCTATCCATAGTGCTGAACCTCTATCCATAGTAGTGAACCTCTATCCATAGTGCTGAACCTCTATCCATAGTGCTGAACCTCTATCCATAGTGCTGAACCTCTATCCATAGTGCTGAACCTCTATCCATAGTGCTGAACCTCTTTCCATAGTGCTGAACTATCCATAGTGCTGAACCTCTATCCATAGTACTGAACCTCTATCCATAGTGCTGAACCTCTATCCATAGTGCTGAACCTCTATCCATAGTGCTGAACCTCTATCCATAGTGCTGAACCTCTATCCATAGTGCTGAACCTCTATCCATAGTGCTGAACCTCTATCCATAGTGCTGAACCTCTATCCATAGTGCTGAACCTCTATCCATAGTGCTGAACCTCTATCCATAGTGCTGAACCTCTATCCATAGTGCTGAACCTCTATCCATAGTGCTGAACCTCTATCCATAGTGCTGAACCTCTATCCATAGTGCTGAACCTCTATCCATAGTGCTGAACCTCTATCCATAGTGCTGAACCTCTATCCATAGTGCTGAACCTCTATCCATAGTGCTGAACCTCTATCCATAGTGCTGAACCTCTATCCATAGTGCTGAACCTCTATCCATAGTGCTGAACCTCTATCCATAGTGCTGAACCTCTATCCATAGTGCTGAACCTCTATCCATAGTGCTGAACCTCTATCCATAGTGCTGAACCTCTATCCATAGTGCTGAACCTCTATCCATAGTGCTGAACCTCTATCCATAGTGCTAAACCTCTATCCATAGTGCTGAACCTCTACCTAAAGTGCTGAACCTCTATCCATAGTGCTGAACCTCTATCTATAGTGCTGAACTGTCCATAGTGCTGAACCTCTATCCATTGTACTGAACCTTTATCTATAGTACTGAACCTCTATCCATAGTACTGAGCCTCTATCCATAGTGCTGAACCTGTATTCGTTGTACTGAACCTCTATCC
Organism: Polyodon spathula; assembly: GCF_017654505.1. Taxonomy (NCBI): domain Eukaryota; kingdom Metazoa; phylum Chordata; class Actinopteri; order Acipenseriformes; family Polyodontidae; genus Polyodon; species Polyodon spathula. The sequence continues at coordinate 985,970 of NC_054534.1, forward strand.
ATAGTGCTGAACCTCTATTCATAGCGCTGAACTATCCATAGTGCTGAACCTCTATCCATTGTACTGAACCTCTACCATTGTACTAAACTTCTATCCATAGTGCTGAACTATCCATAGTGCTGAACATCTATCCATAGTGCTGAACCTCTATCCATAGTGCTGAAACTCTATCCATAGTGCTGATCCTCTATCTATAGTGCTTAACCTCTATCCATAGTGCTGAACCTCTATCCATAGTGCTGAACTATCCACAGTGCTGAACCTCTATCCATAGTGCTGAACCTCTATCCATAGTGCTGAACATATATTCATAGTGCTGAACTATCCATAATGATGAACCTCTATCCATAGTGCTGAACCTCTATCTATAGTGCTGAAACTCTATCCACAGTGCTGAAACTCTGTCCATAGTGCTGAACTATCCAGTGTTGAACCTCTATCCATAGTGCTGAACTATCCATAATGATGAACTTCTATCCATAGTGCTGAACCTCTATCCATAGTGCTGAACCTCTATCCATAGTGCTGAAACTCTATCCATAGTGCTGAACTATCCAGTGCTGAACCTCTATCCATTGTACTGAACCTCTATCCATTGTACTGAACCTTTATCTATAGTACTGAACCTCTATCCATAGTACTGAACCTCTATCCATAGTGCTGAAACTCTATTCATAGCGCTGAACTATCCATAGTTCTGAACCTCTATCCATTGTACTGAACCTCTATCCATTGTACTAAACTTCTATCCATAATGCTGAACTATCCATAGTGCTGAACCTCTATCCATAGTGCTGAACCTCTATCCATAGTGCTGAACTATCCACAGTGCTGAAACTCTATCCATAGTGCTGATCCTCTATCTATAGTGCTTAACCTCTATCCATAGTGTTGAACTTCTACCCATAGTGCTGAACCTCTATCCATAGTGCTGAACTATCCACAGTGCTGAAACTCTATCCATAGTGCTGATCCTCTATCTATAGTGCTTAACCTCTATGCATAGTGATGACCCTCTATCCATAGTGCTGAAACTCTATCCATAGTGCTGAACCTCTATCCATAGTGCTGATCCTCTATCTATAGTGCTTAACCTCTATCCATAGTGCTGACCTTCTATCCATAGTGCTGAACCTCTATCCATAGTGCTGAAACTCTATCCATAGCGCTGAACCTCTATCCATAGTGCTGAACTATCCACAGTGCTGAAACTCTATCCATAGTGCTGGTTCCCGAATCTGTGATGAACTGCGTGGTGCTTTTTTGACTTGTGATTTCAAGGGAAGAAAACTAATATCACTTGCGACCCAAGTCACACATTCATTAGAATGGAGCTGGGGATTATTGTTAATACAGTGCATGAGAAATTCAACCCTTGGGGTTGAAACAAAACTCTTCTTGTGATCTGTTTTCAATCCTCTAATTGACAAGTGGAGCATTATCCAGTGCATGTTAAGAACACATCTGTTTCAATTATGGGGGCTTAGATTAGTTAAGGAAAATCAATGACTTATTTAGAGCTCATTGGAGGATTTAGGATTGATTTAAAAAATGTATTTATCCAAATTACTGCCAAGATGCACCATATCATTTACAAAAGCATCCTAGGGCAATGCAGTGCTAAACAGCATTATTCTCAAGTATGCATTATGCTAAATCTGTTCAGACATCCAAATGACATTTCTTTGAGCCAGTCAACATCACATTGCTCACTGTCACTGAGGCCCGTCTCCTCTCCAGGAGATCGAGCCCCCCTCTCTCTGGACAGCAAGGCTGGATCTGACTCCTCCCCTTGAGCACCTCACTGAATCAGTGCAGACCCACCCAGAGTACCGCTGCACTGCCTCTGCCATGTTTTCTATGGGCTGTACAGTGATCGTTCTTTCTTTCTCTTTCTTTTAAATAGTCTTCTTCAAATGCACAACAGGGAAAGAGCAGCTTGTAAACATTTGCTTGAAGCACTGCATGTGAGTAAATACTTCCATGTGTATCATTAGCTTACTCGGACTGTGTTCAGTAAAGAAGTGTGGGGAAGCCAGGATCACGTGTCAGCTGTCAGAATGAAGTGTATAGATTCTGGAAGTGTTTGGGGATTGTTCATGTGTGCATTGTTTGAGCTGTTGAAACGCTCACACACAGTACAGTGCAGAGCCATTGTCCCTTGTGCTGCGTCTTTGTCTATGGAGCTGAGCCTCTATCAAACAGCAGCATTTCTGAATTTTTGAGTGCTGAAGCTCTGTCTAATGTGCTAGAAGTGAGTTCAGAAGCAAGTCCCAACTGAATAAAATTACTGACCAGGGTTCTGTAAAAGAGCTCTGCATACTGTGAAATTGCTCAATCAACCACATGCAATATTTTTTTAATGCTGTTTTAAAATTCCCTTTGCTATTCAATGCTTAACCTACCTCTTTATTGAATCAAGTGCTTTAGTATATAACCTAACCTTCTTTATAAACCAAAATCAGGGTATGCAAACTATTAATATCTGTCTTAAGATACACCTTACTCGTCATTCCAGAGTTTAACTGAAAATCCTTAAAGGGAACTTGTTATGGCATACACAGTTTAGTCTATTTTATTCTAGACAGCTGTGACTTTAAGGTGATGGAAATAATACCCAAGGTGCACAGAACTGTGAGCCATTCCCGCTTTTGCTATGCGAGGGAAGTCTTATTAAATCTCAGAAACAATGACCTATATTTAGTTTTGCCCCTCTGAGAGCAATCCCATCCTCTGCTTCTTCAAGAGATATCTGCAAAACAATGTTTCAGAAAATTGTGTTGCTTATGAAAAAAATGTCAGCTTAGATGTAGTTATCTACAACATGCCCTGCTTTCCCCTGCACACAGCGAGGCAGTGATGCAGCCTTCTGTAGTGTACTGTCACTTCTCCACTGCTTATATTACATAAGGCTGCAAATATTTTTTGTATGAGTTCTGACTATGACAGACAGTAATGTACCATTTTATTGTGATTCAGTACCTTGGACAGAGGCATCTATCGCTTGTCACATTCTGTTCATCTCCCATGACAGAGACAAGTTTTGCTTGTCATGTAGCAGAGCTTCCAATAATGAGGGCACCTAGATGTGAAACAAAGCATTGCCGGGGAGAATGGCTGTGTTTCTGTAGAACCAGAGAGATTCAGCAAGAAGGAACATAAAAGATGAAAATGACATTGATGGTGGAAATGAGAAGATCAGGCAGAGGTTCACTGGTAAAAGAAACATGTAACTGGAGTAGACCATGGACACCAGTACATACAAGCTCTCAGTTCTATATAAAGAAGGTAATGTACTATGGACTTTAGTTTCAGGCATTTAATAAACTGCTAAAGCCCCCAAACATACCAAGCATCTTACAGTATCAAGAACTACACCTGAAAGACATCATGAACTCAAACAAAAAATGATCTAGGAATTCTTCTTTTACATTAATAGTTACTGTTGACACAGCCCTTCTAAAAGTTTACCAACTTGTAAACTAATTTTGCAGCTTTACCCATGCTTTTTCCATTGCTACAGTATACTATGCATTTACCATAGATTATCATGGTATTCTTTATCATACCTCTCTGGGCTTTAAATTGCTTACCTATGCTTTACCATGCTTTCACTATGCTTTATTGCACTTTGCTATGTTTTTACTGTGGGACACTCTTATAAGCGGCAGCCTGTAGCTTAGCCACTGACTTTGTGACTTCGGGCAAGACATTTGACAAGTGGCATGTTGCATGAAGTAAATGGAGCTCTCCTGTCTGTTTGGTGCCTCCCTGTTGCAGATAGAGCCACATGGTTAACTTTCTGTAGGAAAAAGGGCTTGTTTCCTACATACTGAAGAAATCCCACCATAGCTTTTAACACACAAACAGGTACTGAGGAGCAGGGACAAGTAATATATGGAAGACTGCTTTAAACGGCATTATCAAACCTGCCAATTCACCAGAATACTGTGGCAATTATTAGGAAAATTAACAGTACATTCATTTTAATAAGTGTTTCACAATGGTAAGCAGTTATCAAGAATAATCAACTACCACGTATGCAAATAGTTGGGATACATTTGTATATAAATCACCAGATCTCAGAACCATACACTGTATTTTGGTTTAAATAGACATTGTTTTATACATTACAATTTTGGTTCTCAGTAATGCTAAGTAGCTGAAAAAAAATAATTTGACCAATACCAAAAGAAGATGTATGTGATGAATAATGAAATACAGTTTAAACATTTGAGTTTGAGAAACCCTGTTATTTTCATATTATATTAACTGGAAATGTTGTGACAGTTTAAAAGGGACTCCAAATTAAATCTCTTCAGCCTAGAAAAAAGAAGGGAAAGAGGGGACTTGATTGAAGTCTATAAAATCACAAATGGTATACAGTTAACTGGAGACGCTGCTTCAGATTTAGCACAGAGAGAAGAACAAGAGGGCATGAATGGAAGCTGAGGAAAAGCACGTTTAGAACAGCAGGTAGGAAGCATCTTTTTACACAGAGAGTGCTGGTCAAAATCCAACACCACTGGCAATTGCTTACATTTTATAATTTTTACTTCTTACTTTTCTTTGAGTTCCACCTCTCTCAACAATCAACCTCGAGTGAGCGAAAGCTGCTTGTTTTTATAGTGTTGCAGAGGGATTAACTGGTTATTAATGACCTAGTTTATCCCTCTGCCACATTCAGCACAGGGTTTCTCACATGCCTGCTCAACAGCCAGTTTATCAATAATCACTTGCTGCTGGCCACGCATTCTCACCATTTTATCAGGATGGGGCATTTAACCCCATCCAGGCTGTCAAACAATGAAACAATAAAACAGTGCTTCAAATAAACACAAAACAGTGCATTTAAATCATAAACATATAAATAAACATAGGGGCGGAGGTACCCCTCCACATAAACTTCAAAAGAGGAATGACAAACGAGTTTGAAAAAGAATTCAAGAAAGATATTGACAAACGAGTTCAAAAAGACATCAGGACAGATACTGAGAAAGGCTCCCAGTTGTCTTGAAGTTTCTAGCATTTAGCATTCCTAGTATAAATGTAGCACTATGGAGTGTTTAAAAGTCATGGATGACATTGAATAGAAAAGTATCAATGTTGAAACTTAGAGGTAGAGTCTACATCATTCTGTCTCTGTATATCAAGCCAGCTTTTCAACAGCTGGATAACAAACACAGTAAGCAAACGAGGCAGCTTTGCAATTGTCATTGCACATGATTTCCAAACCAATATGTCTAGAGTTACCACACAGATGTACAGATGACCGCCCTTCACACAGTATGATCTCTTCCCTAAAGCAGTCCAGTGTTTGGAAATACGTGTCTAGATGATTACAACCATAATAATTAAGGCTAATTTCAAAGCACTTTCCGATCCGTTTAGCACTTCATTGCATTGCTAGATCTTTCAAACTCTTGTCACCTGCGGTACCAGCTGTGCTTTTATAATTATTGCCATAACAACTGCTGCACCATGCCGGCTTCCCTTTCCCTTCCCTTTCAAGAATAGCTACAGTTTATACTATTCAGTGAAATTCAAAACACAAATGAGAGAAAGGGTGTAGCCCTGGACTGGTTAACACTGTCACAAACATTATCTTTCAGGTCAATATTATTGATTCTCTTATAATAGTAGGTTAAAAACCACTTCAACGGCAATCAGCCATTTTTTTGTACCCACACTTGAGTCTTGTTCTCTGATGTAATAGCATGATAACACCATGGCTCAGACCATTTCCATGTAATTAAAGACTTATTCCAGCAGTAGCTCATGTGTACTTGCATTAAACACGGGCAGTTGCCCACTTATTACTATTTAGAGATAGATCCCGTTTGCTAAGCTCTCAGAGACAGACCATTCATGGGATAACCAAGGGGCTGCTTGTTACCTCTCTTCTGGAATAACAAGAAACCTTTCATTCAATAAAGAACAACAAAATCCAATCCAACAAACAGCGCAAGCTGCACACTGATAACTGAGAGACGTCGCTGGCTTTGTATGGATGCCAGCAGCAATGAATCACAAACCTGGTAATAAATACTGAAGTAAGCGGGAAGTCACTTGTATTTTTTGTCACAGTTGTAGGATGCCATGTGAACAGCTGATTAATCGTATGATTCTTGCAATGGTGTGGAATCGTGGTCACATTCATCCACAAAACATGCAGTAGATTCAGCGGTTTTACATACGGATGAAGCTCTAAAACGCCAGGGCAAAGGCAGAAAATGCATTCAGGGTATTTTATCAGTAAATGCATCTGTCATATTTTTTTTTAAACCTGATTTAAAGGTGTTGGGTGATGAATGATTGTTTACTGTAATATATTTAACGTAGTAATATTATAATATTTCATGTCATAATTAACAGCCTTATCAATTAACAAAGACAATTGTTCTATTAAATCCAAATAACTTGGGCAATTAAGGAATTAACCTTCAATCAATTAAAGCACTTTAAATAAATCATCAAGAAAAGAACAAAATAAACATAGGGGTGTGTTTCTGAGTGATGTGTGGAAGATGCCTGTGATCAGGGAAGGCGATACAGGCTGTGCCAGTGAGGAACAACAGCGGTGTGTGCACGTACGGTAATAGCAGCAAGGATCTTTGTGATATTCAGAGAATGGAGAAACTATCGCTCTTCAAGATGAATGGGGTGAGGAGAGTCTGGGAGGGGAGAGAGAGAGAGATAGGGGAGAGATAGGAGAGAAAGAGGACAGAGATAGGTTAGAGTGAGGAGAGAGATAGGAGAGAGGATATATATAGGAGAGAGATAAGGGAGAGATTGGAGAGAGAGAGAGGACAGAGATAGGTGAGAGTGAGGAGAGAGAGGAGAGAGATAGGAGAGAGATAGGAGTGAGATAGGGGAGAGAGGAGAGATAGGAAAGAGGAGAGATAGGAGAGAGATAGGGTGGAAAGAATACAGGGTAGGAAGAAAATATGAAGGGGCAAATAAAAGGAGAAAGAAAAGGGGATTGAGAAAAAAGTTAATAGAGGGAAAGCAAGGGAGAGGAGGAAGGGTGAGAGAAACGTACCAGTGAGAAAATAACAGTAGAGAGACACAGAAAGAGGAAGGGATGGAAACAAAAATAGGAAGAGACAATATTATAGAGAGATATGGAAACTAAAACAATTGGGGAAAAAAGACAAAGTGAACAACAGTAAAATTTAGAGATACACTCTGTATACTTCAATTGAGATTCTATAAAAAGAGTCAGCATGCAGTGATGTGCAGTTAGATTGTGATTGAATTGCAAACCAGGGAAGCAAAAACAGTAAAATATCAAAAAAATATTGAAATCGAGTGTAAGAGTTAATAAAGAAGGGGGGGGGGGGGGGGGGGGGGGGGGGGCTGCGAAGGGGATAATGGCTGCGAGGAATAATGAGACGTTTTGGGAGACCTGCCAAATGTAAGCTGTTATTAAAGTGAAGGATCCTCAGAAAGAGCGATCTGTTATTAACGTGACGCTGTCACGCCAGCGGAAAACTTCCCAACCGTTGATTTCATTGTACGCAGCAGCTGCAGCAGCAAGGAGACAGTGGGGAGAGGCATCCTTCACTGAAACAGCGTGGCATCTAGGATCCCTTCATAAAGACGTTTTTAAATCAGTTTTTTGAGATACTTCCCTGAAGGATTTGGTCACGTACCCTGCCCCCCCCCCCCATACACACCGGTACAGTTTAAACACTTGTCATGTGGAATCATTGGGGATGTTAATATCCTTGAAACAAGACTCTGGCATGGAGAAGAAGGAGGGCTGGCTTTAGGGTTTCTTCTGAGGAAAAGTGTGTGTGTGTGCGTGGGTGTGTGTGTGGGTGTTTGTGACACAGATCATAAAACCTTTCACATATTAAAAGCTCAACTTTGATATTAGAGGAGAAGTAGCAACGGGTTCTAAAGTTAATGAGAGGCTAGATAATGGATTTTAAAACATTAAAAACAGCATTATGTAACCACGGATTTTATTGCAAGATGCAGCAGCAGTTTCTAGGATTGCCATTTCATAGAACTAGAGCAGGGTTCCCACAGTTCTGGTGATGGAGGGCTGGTTTCCGGAGATAGCAGTTGCTAGGATTGCCATTTCATAGAACTAGAGCAGGGTTCCCACAGTTCTGGTGATGGAGGGCTGGTTTCCGGAGATAGCAGTTGCTAGGATTGCCATTTCATAGAACTAGAGCAGGGGTCCCACAGTTCTGGTGATGGAGGGCTGGTTTCCGGAGATAGCAGTTTCTAGGATTGCCATTTCATAGAACTAGAGCAGGGTTCCCACAGTTCTGGTGATGGAGGGCTGGTTTCCGGAGATAGCAGTTTCTAGGATTGCCATTTCATAGAACTAGAGCAGGGGTCCCACAGTTCTGGTGATGGAGGGCTGGTTTCCGGAGATAGCAGTTTCTAGGATTGCCATTTCATAGAACTAGAGCAGGGGTCCCACAGTTCTGGTGATGGAGGGCCGGTTTCCGGAGATAGCAGTTTCTAGGATTGCCATTTCATAGAACTAGAGCAGGGGTCCCACAGTTCTGGTGATGGAGGGCTGGTTTCCGGAGATAGCAGTTTCTAGGATTGCCATTTCATAGAACTAGAGCAGGGGTCCCACAGTTCTGGTGATGGAGGGCCGGTTTCCGGAGGTTGCATGGGATGGGGGGCCACACAAGAGAATGTACCACTCAAGAAACCGAAATATGTCCCAAATCATACCTTTTTTACTTCCTATACATTTTTGTATTTAAATTAGGAATTGATATTTCTATCATTGCAACAACAACAGCTTTGAAATGTATTTGTATTTTATCCTGTGTCTTGGTGCCACAACAGGCTTAGGTTTGAGCACCAATATCATGCTGTCACATCTTACATTGTCCTGGTCACAACAATTAAAGAAGATAATACAGAAATAGGTACTCTTCAAACTATACCAATTAAACTCTTATATGTGTTACTCTTCAGTAGTGAGGCAGAATGCATCTTGACTTGTACAACTAACCACTTCACTAAGCACTGAATGTACAGTGAACTCTGCTTAATTCAAATCTCTGGGGACCGTACAAATAGTTTGAGATGTGCAAAATTCGAATTAAACAAATGATGTAAATTGCCCCATGGTGTGGATATTTAGAGCTATTTCCATAGTAAATGTGCAGAAATAAAACACAGACGCTACTGTATTGTACCTTGATTTATTTATTTATTGTTTTCTTTCTGAAATCAATGAAATTATCACACATTTCTATTTAAAGCGCAGCATTAATTATTCATAAATTATCTGCCATCACTTTGGCACTTTTTATGCAATGACATATGATTGCTATGTAACATCCTATTAGCTACTGTACTGAGGCTAACTATAGCCTTATTCAGAAACACTGTACAAAAAAGAAATGGAACAGTAACAGCTTTAAACTGTAGCCGGTACTGTTACTACAGTAGTACTTTCCCCAACAAAAGATCCAAGTTGAACACCAAAACTACAATACAGTACAAAGAGCATTTTCCCGATGTAGTTGAAGCTGAATACAGTTTTGTTCTTAAACTAATAAAATAAAATCTACAACAGAAAAAGTGCCTGTATCCTGAACCGTAACGTTTCTTGCAGTCGCTCTGTTAACTTTACAAAAGCTAGCTAGCTACTTCAGCTGGATATAGTAATCTAGCGTTATTTGGATGGTACCTTCATGTCTTGATATCGCAGTCTTTGAGCAGCTTCCCCCGTGGAAAGCGATAAGAGACGACAAAATAATAATTTAAGAAAAGTAGAAGCGTCTTTTCTTTTCTTAGGAGGTTCCATGTTATTTTCCTTCAGCACGGCAAATCTACTGTGCACTATAGGCACCATTAACGTTTTGTTAAACATTTGGGGGGCCGCACAAAACGTCCTCGTGGGCCGCACTTTGGGAACCCCTTAACTAGACCATAAGCACTGACCCCACCCCCCCATAGCCAAGACTATCTAGCCCAAGTTATGATTCCTATTTAGCATTGCGTGGTTGAGCTAGAGGGGTGCATGTGAAAAGAAGACAATCTTTGAGTACTGGTCTGCTGACAAGAGTAGAAACATCTTAGAGAAGTTATAGCAGGTCATTTAGAAGCCGTGACAGATCCAGAGGTCACACCTAATATCAATACAGATCCACTGAAGGAGTCTCAGTACTGTATATTGCAGGGTATGAATGGTCATGTAATTATATTACAATAACCAAGTAATTAACCCAGCCACTACTAACGCTGGGAAAGAAAGTTAGTGTCACTCAAAACTGCACAGCTGTAAACTAATCTAATATGCCAATATGAATATCTATGCTAAACTTAATTTATTTTCAATAAGACACTGTAACTATTTAATTACTGTATTCCTTCTAATTTAAGATGCCCTCGAACTTAAGACGCAGCCCAAATTTCCCACCCACAATTTAAGGAAAAAATAAAACATCAAATAAAGATGCATTTACAGAGATACAGCCTCAATTATGCACACTGAGGCAGTTTGCAGCCATTTGCCATCACAGAGCAGTACAGTTATGTGCTGCTTCTCATTATTCACACCTGTTGTTCTCCCTTTTTGTGAACAGTGGTATTGCTTGGCATGTCGTAAAATACAGGGGTCTGATCAGCATTTCCAATATGTCCATGTTGGTACTGTTTGTTAGAACTGAGCCTAATAATGAAAAGCTGAAATTGAAAAAGCTTCTCTTCCTCAGGAAGCTAACGATGCTTCTTTGAAAATGGCTGCGTGTATGTCATGGATGATTTGTTTGGTCGGTCTTTCTCAGCAGTCAGTCACGTTGTTGCTTGTGTATTCGGACAGTGACGTCTTTGTCTTTTCTCAGCAGTCAGTCATGTTGCTGCTTGTGTATTCGGACAGTGACCTCTTTGTCTTTTCTCAGCAGCCAGTCACGTTGTTGCTTGTGTATTCGGACAGTGACGTCTTTGTCTTTTCTCAGCAGTAAGTCACGCTGTTGCTTGTGTATTCAGACAGTGATGTGTTTGTCTTTTCTCAGCAGTCAGTCATGTTGCTGCTTGTGTATTCGGACAGTGACGTCTTTGTTTGTCTTTTCTCAGCAGTCAGTCACGTTGCTGCTTGTTTATTCAAACAGTGACGTGTTTGTCTTTTCTCAGCAGTCAGTCACGTTGTTGCTTGTGTATTCGGACAGTGACGTCTTTGTCTTTTCTCAGCAGTCAGTCACGCTGCTGCTTGTGTATTCGGACAGAGACGTCTTTGTCTTTTCTCAGCAGTCAGTCACGTTGCTGCTTGTTTATTCAAACAGTGACGTGTTTGTCTTTTCTCAGCAGTCAGTCACGTTGTTGCTTGTGTATTCAGACAGTGACGTCTTTGTCTTTTCTCAGCAGTCAGTCATGTTGCTGCTTGTGTATTCGGACAGTGGCGTCTTTGTCTTTTCTCAGCAGTCAGTCTCGTTGCTGCTTGTGTATTCGGACAGTGACGTCTTTGTCTTTTCTCAGCAGTCAATCACGTTGCTGCTTGTTTATTCAAACAGTGACGTGTTTGTCTTTTCTCAGCAGTCAGTCACGTTGTTGCTTGTGTATTCAGACAGTGACGTCTTTGTCTTTTCTCAGCAGTCAGTCATGTTGCTGCTTGTGTACTTGGGGAGTAATGTCTTTTGTTGGCGATTTTAATATACCCATCACTATTGTACTCAAATTTAACAAGTGCATCTTAAATTTAAAGGAATAAGGCCATTATCCTAGGGAAGCCATGTACAGTTATACAGTATGCTGTAGTTGTATCCATTCATTGGTTAAACTTTACCTTTTGTTTCCTGACTGCATTGTGCCTATTGGCTTTGTTATCAACATGGGTATGATATATTTTTGCAGAGCAGATTAATCTTGCAGATAAACAGAATCACTTAAGGCTGTAAAACTTTGAGGCAGAGATGGATGGGCGGTAAAGAAGTCCTCCCACAAACGCCTTAAACACATTCGCAAAAGCAAGTTTAATAAGGTAAAGATTTTATTTTTCATGCAAAAAATCTATGAAAGTGACAGAGAATGTGAACAGATATAAAAAGGTAGCAATTTGAGTTGAAACTAAATGATTTCTAAGGGAGATTATTGTTACCCTATAATGTCTACAGATGTCTGAACCGGTTTGGTGTGTATCGTACGTTGTTTGAGTCAGTGTTTGGGTGTTGATAACGCTCTTCAAACCTCACAAACTCATGCTTTCATTCACTGCAGTCACCAGCACACTGATGCCTCCTTTTTATCAGATCTCTAGGAAGATTGTCAAGTCTGGTCTGGTTATATAAAAGGGAGTTCTGGTCTGTTATTTCCATGGAAATTGGATTTCTGAACTGTGAAACAGTTTCGAGAAGCAGTGTCAAGCAATTTGAAAATCCTGCGTCACAGTAAAAAAAATAACAAAACAAAATGTGAAATAGAAATGAAATAGATTGAGAAACACATTTCACTGTGTAGACATGGCATTAGCAGATATGGCTGGTGCATGATCTGCTATCTTTTACACAAACACACACTGATAAACAGGCTGGTTATTTGTGTACATAACAACATCAAACACACACACACTTTTCAAGTACGTCTTTGGAGTGACATTAATGAGTGTAAAGCGGTAAAAACTAAATCTATCTCCATTTAATTTCCATTTGGATCCTGTTTCAAAATATCGGTTAGGGTTAGTGTGAAATCTATTTAACATTACAAGGACTTTATTAAAAAGCAGAGCGCTGTGCTGAAAGGTGTGTCTGTAAGATCGCAGTGTGGTTTGTAGACAAGCACACGAATGTAGTCACCCACACAAGCTGGCTGTTGAACTGTTTTCTGTTTTGTTTGTTAAGACCACTGCAGCTGGTACTGTGTTCATGTTCGGTGTTACAGTAAAACACTGCTTGAACGATGGTGTTTATCTGTGCTGTCCTGTAAGAAGGAGCACATTCCTGGCAGTTCAGTTTGCAATTCCACACAGGCAGGGCTTTTCGATGTGTATTTCTGCTTAATGGAGCACAATGGCTGAGGGTGATATGAAGAGGGACTGAGGCCTGCCCCCCACCCCCCACCCTTCTCTCTTTCGTTCACCTCCATTCACCCTCTCCACACACTCGCTACATGAAAAGAGGCTGTGGAAGTTTGTCAGTTTAATGAGAAAATGCAGATAGCAGCGCAGCCCTGAATTACAGCCGTGCCACTGCATAGAATAAACATGGCACATTAACAACCGCACCATATTCAACAGTTTAAATAATTTAACATCCAGATTTTAGATTGATGTAATGCAGCGCTGCCTCTAGCTATGATCCAAATGAAACCTTCCCTAAACTACAAAGATGCTGTTCAGTCACTACTCTCTATGAGTTCTCTTATATTCAGGGAGTTTAAAAAAATACTTTTATTCTAACTTCCACAGTGATGTGGGCTAGTGGTTAGAGCGAAGGATTGGGATCCAGGAGGCAGTGTGGTCTAATGGTTAGAGCAGAGGACTGGGAGCCAAGAGGCAGTGTGGTCTAGTGGTTAGAGTTGAGAAGTGGGAGCCAGAATTCTTTGAGGCTGGGGTTACATCAAATGCAAAACCATACACACACACGCACACACACACACACACACACACACACACACACACACACACACACACACACACACACACACACACCAGACGGCATGGCAGCTTTGATTCCAAATTTAAACATGCCTGATAAATATCCAGAAAACTCTGAGAAAACTCAATCTGGAGCTGTCCTGGCCATTAATCTTGCTGCACAGAGACCAGAGCTCCTCTAATGGAACGTTAATGGCTCAGCGGTGGAGGGGGGAGGGGGAGGGGGCTGTCGCACGCTCCGAAAACTCTATTATAAATAATAAAGGGGAACAGAGTTATTCAAAGTTCTTTAAAAAGAAGGACAATCATTTTTTGGCTGTGTAACAGTGACTTTTTGTATTTTCTTGTTTTTTTTTGTTTAGCTTTTTAAAAAAACTTTACTCTCAGAAAAAAAAAAATTCAAAATTAGACAGCATTAGTTTTAGTAATAAAGGACAGGCAACTGTTATTCTGTGTATTCAACGCAGAACAGCATTTAAATTCAGCATTAAGTGGTCACAATTTCCAGTAAAAAATTTTAAAGTTTTTATTTTACTATTTTGTCATTATATATGGCATTCAGGATGCTGTCACAGTTATAGACATGCGATGTGACCAGTTAGAATAAAGAAACAATTCAGCTCTAGTGACCAGTCTCCCTTGGATCAGCAGACAGTCTACAGACGACTGAAACAAGAGATCACCTTCAGCCACGTTAGCAGAATGTATCGGCCAGCCTCTAAACTGGGCTCGACTCTCTTTAGCGGGATTGACCAGCCTCTAAACTGGGCTCGACTCTCTTTAGCGGGATTGACCAGCCTCTAAACTGGGCTGGACTCTCTTTAGCGGGATTGACCAGCCTCTAAACTGGGCTGGACTCTCTTTAGCGGGATTGACCAGCCTCTAAACTGGGCTCGACTCTCTTTAGCGGGATTGACCAGCCTCTAAACTGGGCTGGACTCTCTTTAGCGGGATTGACCAGCCTCTAAACTGGGCTGGACTCTCTTTAGCGGGATTGACCAGCCTCTAAACTGGGCTGGACTCTCTTTAGCGGGATTGACCAGCCTCTAAACTGGGCTGGACTCTCTTTAGCGGGATTGACCAGCCTCTAAACTGGGCTGGACTCTCTTTAGCGGGATTGACCAGCCTCTAAACTGGGCTGGACTCTCTTTAGCGGGATTGACCAGCCTCTAAACTGGGCTGGACTCTCTTTAGCGGGATTGACCAGCCTCTAAACTGGGCTGGACTCTCTTTAGCGGGATTGACCAGCCTCTAAACTGGGCTGGACTCTCTTTAGCGGGATTGACCAGCCTCTAAACTGGGCTGGACTCTCTTTAGCGGGATTGACCAGCCTCTAAACTGGGCTGGACTCTCTTTAGCGGGATTGACCAGCCTCTAAACTGGGCTCGACTCTCTTTAGCGGGATTGACCAGCCTCTAAACTGGGCTGGACTCACTTTAGCGGGATTGACCAGCCTCTAAACTGGGCTGGACTCTCTTTAGCGGGATTGACCAGCCTCTAAACTGGGCTGGACTCTCTTTAGCGGGATTGACCAGCCTCTAAACTGGGCTGGACTCTCTTTAGCGGGATTGACCAGCCTCTAAACTGGGCTGGACTCTCTTTAGCGGGATTGACCAGCCTCTAAACTGGGCTCGACTCTCTTTAGCGGGATTGACCAGCCTCTAAACTGGGCTGGACTCACTTTAGCGGGATTGACCAGCCTCTAAACTGGGCTGGACTCTCTTTAGCGGGATTGACCAGCCTCTAAACTGGGCTGGACTCTCTTTAGCGGGATTGACCAGCCTCTAAACTGGGCTGGACTCTCTTTAGCGGGATTGACCAGCCTCTAAACTGGGCTGGACTCTCTTTAGCGGGATTGACAAGCCTCTAAACTGGGCTGGACTCTCTTTAGCGGGATTGACCAGCCTCTAAACTGGGCTCGACTCTCTTTAGCGGGATTGACCAGCCTCTAAACTGGGCTGGACTCTCTTTAGCTTGACAAGCCTAGCGGGATTGACCAGCCTCTAAACTTGGCTCGACTCTCTTTAGCGGGATTGACCAGCCTCTAAACTGGGCTGGACTCTCTTTAGCGGGATTGACCAGCCTCTAAACTGGGCTGGACTCTCTTTAGCGGGATTGACCAGCCTCTAAACTGGGCTGGACTCACTTTAGCGGGATTGACCAGCCTCTAAACTGGGCTCGACTCTCTTTAGCGGGATTGACCAGCCTCTAAACTGGGCTGGACTCTCTTTAGCGGGATTGACCAGCCTCTAAACTGGGCTCGACTCTCTTTAGCGGGATTGACCAGCCTCTAAACTGGGCTGGACTCTCTTTAGCGGGATTGACCAGCCTCTAAACTGGGCTCGACTCTCTTTAGCGGGATTGACCAGCCTCTAAACTGGGCTTGGACTCTCTTTAGCGGGATTGACCAGCCTCTAAACTGGGCTCGACTCTCTTTAGCGGGATTGACCAGCCTCTAAACTGGGCTGGACTCTCTTTAGCGGGATTGACCAGCCTCTAAACTGGGCTCGACTCACTTTAGCGGGATTGACCAGCCTCTAAACTGGGCTTCTCTTTAGCGGGATTGACCAGCCTCTAAACTGGGCTGGACTCTCTTTAGCGGGATTGACCAGCCTCTAAACTGGGCTGGACTCTCTTTAGCGGGATTGACCAGCCTCTAAACTGGGCTGGACTCTCTTTAGCGGGATTGACCAGCCTCTAAACTGGGCTCGACTCTCTTTAGCGGGATTGACCAGCCTCTAAACTGGGCTCGACTCACTTTAGCGGGATTGACCAGCCTCTAAACTGGGCTGGACTCTCTTTAGCGGGATTGACCAGCCTCTAAACTGGGCTCGACTCTCTTTAGCGGGATTGACCAGCCTCTAAACTGGGCTCGACTCTCTTTAGCGGGATTGACCAGCCTCTAAACTGGGCTGGACTCTCTTTAGCGGGATTGACCAGCCTCTAAACTGGGCTCGGACTCTCTCTCTAGCGGGATTGACCAGCCTCTAAACTGGGCTGGACTCTCTTTAGCGGGATTGACCAGCCTCTAAACTGGGCTGGACTCTCTTTAGCGGGATTGACCAGCCTCTAAACTGGGCTCGACTCTCTTTAGCGGGATTGACCAGCCTCTAAACTCTAAACCAGCCTCTAAACTGGGCTCGACTCACTTTAGCGGGATTGACCAGCCTCTAAACTGGGCTGGACTCTCTTTAGCGGGATTGACCAGCCTCTAAACTGGGCTGGACTCTCTTTAGCGGGATTGACCAGCCTCTAAACTGGGCTCGACTCTCTTTAGCGGGATTGACCAGCCTCTAAACTGGGCTGGACTCTCTTTAGCGGGATTGACCAGCCTCTAAACTGGGCTCGACTCTCTTTAGCGGGATTGACCAGCCTCTAAACTGGGCTGGACTCTCTTTAGCGGGATTGACCAGCCTCTAAACTGGGCTCGACTCTCTTTAGCGGGATTGACCAGCCTCTAAACTGGGCTGGACTCTCTTTAGCGGGATTGACCAGCCTCTAAACTGGGCTGGACTCTCTTTAGCGGGATTGACCAGCCTCTAAACTGGGCTCGACTCTCTTTAGCGGGATTGACCAGCCTCTAAACTGGGCTGGACTCTCTTTAGCGGGATTGACCAGCCTCTAAACTGGGCTGGACTCTCTTTAGCGGGATTGACCAGCCTCTAAACTGGGCTGGACTCTCTTTAGCGGGATTGACGCCTCTAAACTGGGCTGGACTCTCTTTAGCGGGATTGACCAGCCTCTAAACTGGGCTTGACTCTCTTTAGGGGGATTGGGGATTATGCTTGTCATTGTGTATTTTAATAACTAATTATTATTTGGTTGGAAGTGACCTTTCATACCTGTGGTACTTCTGGTTAAACGATTGTTCCAACCAGATGTCCAGTTAAATTGAAACTTCCTTATATAGAATATGTGCTTTTTCATTCCTGTTGCCTTTTTGTTGTAGTTCAGAAAACTTAATTTCAATGAGATACCAGCAAAAAAGTAAGTGGTGGAGGATATAACACTGTTTACCTCCCTCTCTCTTGCTCTCTCCCTCTCTCTCTCTCTCTTGCTCTCTCCTCTCTCTCTCGAGGAGAGTTATATATATATATATATATATATATATATATATATATATATATATATATATATATATATATGATTTAAACCCATCAAGCTTTATTGAGTACAGAAATGACAAAAGAACGGTGAAAAGGTAAACAAGTGGGCTTCAGCACCATATTTCTTTCACACAGCATATTGGGAAACTGTCATTTTAATAGGAGTAAAACAATTACACATTAAGCTATGGGACAGATTCTAAAAGCTCTAAACTCTAATTCCTTATTAACATTGAAAAGGTTTAGGATTGAAGCAGAGTTCAGACAGCTCCTCCACTGGATGAGTAAACATATCAGACCGGCTTTCTCAACAAGACGTGCTTTAAAAAATGCCTCCCATATTTAATTGATGAAAGTGGAACTTTTTTTTAGAAAACAGGAGCAACAGCGTTACACAATAAACAGACAAAGCATTTCAAGAGGCAGATCCAGATGAAATCTTTCTGAATGAATAATATGTAGTAATCCCCTCTGTGTCTGGGTACGATTGCTTACTTCTACAACAAAGAGGAGATGTACACAGCGCACCTAGGAGAATTCTGCCAGCAAGAATAACTGAACCAATTCATTATGAAGCCCATTGTACAGCAGAAAAGTTGGACAGCTGCAATTAAGAATAAATCTCCTCTGCCACTCGCTGAAAGACTCCAATTTGTGTAGACAAGATGAAGTAGGGTGCATGTAAATCCCACTGCCATTATCAAACCGGGGTAAAATTAATGCCTTAGCAACAATAACCTTAGCAACAATAACATGACTTTGTACATTAAAACACTTGCAAGGAACTGCAGCGGATCCCGGACCTGCCTGCTTGCAGCTCGGCTGTGCAGGCCCCATGCACGCCTCCCCAATGTTAATGTGCTGTCAAATGAAACACTCGATTATTATTAACTCATTGACCCG
The DNA here is from genome assembly GCF_017654505.1 of Polyodon spathula. Lineage (NCBI taxonomy): Eukaryota > Metazoa > Chordata > Actinopteri > Acipenseriformes > Polyodontidae > Polyodon > Polyodon spathula. The sequence goes on from NC_054534.1 coordinate 1,004,552, forward strand.
ACACGGGCTGCCTGAAATACTAACCATCGGGATAGAGGAGGAGGGAGGTTCAGGGAGCACAGGGAGGTTCACTCATGGAACAAATGCATTAAATAAAGACATTCAGAAATAGTGTTTGAAATTCATAAAGCTTGTGATTCAAGATAAACAATGGAGGTGTATTTGTAGGACTCTAATAAAACATTTAATAAGTAAATACCCATGAATAAATTCAATGCTGGAAACGCATTCAAGTTTTAGCCAAATGTTTGGACGAGAAGTCTTTATCACTGGCTTTTGAAAAGAGACTCCAAGCAGACACAATGAGAAACTGTCTGGTTCACCACACCCCCCTTGTTGGGAACTCATTTGTGTACTCTTGTTTTATATATAACCAATGATTAAATGCTGTGAAATTTCATACAACTAACAAAAAATAAATAAGTGTTGGACTGATCCCTACACTCTACCCCATGCAAAACAAAATCAGGGCAACTCCCATTGAGATGAGTGAGTGGCAGTCACAGATCAGCGAGCATGTTCCTGAGCTTCCTCTCAGGACTCCAGGGCGACACCCTTCCTGGGGTTCAGACCTCGGTCATGGCTTGCCCTGCTATGGGGCTGACGGCGCATGCTTAAGTCACTGTTACTGCTTCCACTCGAAGTAATGCAGTCTCTCTTTTTTTTTTTTTGCAGATGCTTAGTTTTGGTTTGGTTTTCCAAAGTTACATATCCTGCCGCCATGTCTATAATATAAACCAGAGGTTGACTGACACACTGCTGCTGTTCATGTTTTCTGTGTAGAGCTAAGGACTTTAAAAGTTATAACGTGACTCAGTTTCTCATAGTCACAGAATTACCTTGGGGATATGAAGTATTTGATGCAGGAATTCAGGGTAGAATTTTTAATGGTCGCTTGGAGCTTTTCAGGAGCGGAAAATGTCCCTAAGCCCCAGGGCTCCCTATACACTGACTCAATTTAGACAAATGCTTGTACAAGAAGTCTTTATGTAGTATGTTATAAATACCACAGAGACTTCCTGTTGAAACCTGTGTCTAATTTTATCACTACATTCCATTTTAGTACAACTATATACCATATGATTGAGTGTTTTGAGTTACAGAGCAGTGAAGAATTACAGCTCCTCACTCGACAGACTAAAGGACCGTTCCCTCTCAACCAATATTAATCATTGAGAGTTAAGAAGGGATGGAAATGTAGCAATTCCCTGGAAACAGCCAAACAGTTTAAAGGCTATTTCCCTAGATTTCCCTTAAAACAGTATTCTCAGATGTTAAATTAGCCCATTGATCAGTGTGTTGGTGGGCTGCTTCTCATTAATGTCTTCTTTGCCTCAAATAATAGACGTCCCACATTTGATTTTATGCCTGTCTCCCCAGAAGATGTTTTGACAGCCCAGAACAAAACGAGTTATAATAAGTCTCCAGCACATCTATATGGCATAGACTCAAGCTAGGTCTCCTTAGAAATCTCTTCGAAGTGTGTGTTTGTGTGTGTGTGTGTGTGTGTGTGTGTGTGTGTGATCTTTTTTAAAGAACTTTTGTTGGATTAGAAACCTGCCATTGTTCGACCTCTGTTTGTAAATGGGAATAAATCACTTGGCTTTTATTGAGACACCTCATATCTGACTGCATTGCTACAGTCTCGGGATATTGCTCTGCGGTGCTTGGTGCTTGGTATCAACCTATAAGATGGCGCAATAATTTACTGCTTGATTTTAACAGCACCGGCCTGCACCCGAACTACATCAGTCACCTGAAAGTTGTTATCCTGGGATTACCCTTCAATGTGCTGCATTTCCTGCTACAGTAAAGAGTAAAAAACTGAATCAAAAAGTCTATGTAAGGTGTTGTTCCACTTTCTTGCTAAAGACATATGTAATGTAAGCTGGGTTAGTGTCTTTACATTATTAAGTGAAAGTACCATCTCGTGCACAGCAATGGATTGCCAGCAAAACAAAAATGGCAGATCCCTCGATGGTGCTGGCTGTTCTTTAGAAATGGCAGATCCCTCGATGGTGCTGCCTCTTCTTTAGAAATGGAAGATCCCTCAATGGTGCTGGCTCTTTACTTCTTTAGAAATGGCAGATCCCTCAATGGTGCTGGCTCTTTACTTCTTCAGAAATGGCAGATCCCTAGATGGTGCTGGCTCTTCTTTAGAAATGGCAGATCCCTCAATGGTGCTGCCTCTTCTTTAGAAATGGCAGATCCCTCAATGGTGCTGGCTCTTCTTTAGAAATGGCAGATCCCTCGATGGTGCTGGCTCTTTACTTCTTTAGAAATGGCAGATCCCTCGATGGTGCTGGCTCTTCTTTAGAAATGGCAGATCCCTCGATGGTGCTGGTTCTTCTTTAGAAATGACAGATCCCTCAATGGTGCTGCCTCTTCTTTAGAAATGGCAGATCTCTCGATGGTGCTGGCTCTTCTTTAGAAATGGCAGATCCCTCAATGGTGCTGGCTCTTTACTTCTTCAGAAATGGCAGATCCCTAGATGGTGCTGGCTCTTCTTTAGAAATGGCAGATCCCTCGATGGTGCTGGTTCTTCTTTAGAAATGACAGATCCCTCAATGGTGCTGGCTCTTTACTTCTTTAGAAATGGCAGATCCCTCAATGGTGCTGGCTCTTTACTTCTTCAGAAATGGCAGATCCCTAGATGGTGCTGGCTCTTCTTTAGAAATGGCAGATCCCTCGATGGTGCTGGTTCTTCTTTAGAAATGACAGATCCCTCAATGGTGCTGCCTCTTCTTTAGAAATGGCAGATCTCTCGATGGTGCTGGCTCTTCTTTAGAAATGGCAGATCCCTCAATGGTGCTGGCTCTTCTTTAGAAATGGAAGATCCCTCGATGGTGCTGCCTCTTCTTTAGAAATGGCAGATCCCTCGATGGTGCTGGCTCTTCTTTAGAAATGGCAGATCCCTCAATGGTGCTGCCTCTTCTTTAGAAATGGCAGATCTCTCGATGGTGCTGCCTCTTCTTTAGAAATGGAAGATCCCTCGATGGTGCTGGCTCTTCTTTAGAAATGGCAGATCCCTAGATGGTGCTGACTCTTCTTTAAAAATGGCAGATCCCTAGATGGTGCTAGTTCTTCTTTAGAAATGGCAGATCCCTCAATGGTGCTGCCTCTTCTTTAGAAATGGCAGATCTCTCGATGGTGCTGGTTCTTCTTTAGAAATGGCAGATCCCTCGATGGTGCTGGTTCTTCTTTAGAAATGGCAGATCCCTCGATGGTGCTGGCTCTTCTTTAGAAATGGCAGATCCCTCGATGGTGCTGGTTCTTCTTTAGAAATGGCAGATCCCTCGATGGTGCTGGTTCTTCTTTAGAAATGGCAGATCTCTTGATGGTGCTGGCTCTTCTTTAGAAATGGCAGATCCCTCGATGGTGCTGGCTCTTCTTTAGAAATGGCAGATCCCTAGATGGTGCTGGCTCTTCTTTAGAAATGGCAGATCCCTAGATGGTGCTGGCGAAAGCAGCTTAACATAGACTGAAAAACACTTAATTGCAATCTTCATAAAGAATGGGACAGAGAAAAAACCTCAATTAGAACAATGATTTTGGAAGCTACTGCTCTTTAATTAATTATGATTTAGTCGGTTGATTGTGTGCTTGCTTACTAGATTATAACAGCTAATATACCCCTGGATATGAAAAAAAAACATAACACAACATCAATACATTAATACATCAATACATAACTAAATAACTAAATGTCCACCATATTCTGATGGCATGCCCTCCAAGGCATCATAGAGAATAATCTGCAGACTATGAGTGCCTTGCAGTATATTCCTTTATTTTCTCTACCTAGCAAGAGACAGATTGACATTGCAAAACAGTATAAATATTATTTTACATTCCATCACTGTTATAAAAGTTCCCCACAGCAGAAGTATAATAAAACTCAATGAAAACATGCTAAAGTATAGAGAAGCATTGTAAAGAACAGAGAGGCAGAGTAAAGCATAGGAAAGCATGGTAAAGCACAGAGAGGTACGGTAAAGAATAGGGAAACATTGTAAAGCACAGAGAGGTGTGGTAAAGAATAGGGAAGCATTGTAAAGCGCAGAGGTGTGGTAAAGAATAGGGAAGCATTGTAAAGCACAGAGAGGTGTGGTAAAGCATAGGGAAGCATTGTAAAGCACAGAGAGGTCTGGTAAAGCTTAGGGAAATATTGTAAAGCACAGAGAGGTCTGGTAAAGCATAGGGAAGCATTGTAAAGCACAGAGAGGTCTGGTAAAGCATAGGGAAGCATTGCAAAGCACAGAGAGGTCTGGTAAAGCATAGGGAAGCATTGTAAAACACAGAGATCTGGCAAAAGCATAGGGAAGCATTGTAAAGCACAGAGGGGTCTTGTAAAGAAAGATAGAAAGCTTTGCCAATTGTTTAAAATTTCTGGCTGATAATTGTGGTGCTGTAGTATGTACTGCACTGGGTGGGGAACTTGGGTGGTCTACTTTTTTCTATTGCCTCTAATAGCCTTTACATGGGATATTTTTCCAAGCAATTCAAATCTGAATAGAAATGCACATACATGGCTCTTTGTCTGTATGCTTCAATTAACCAATCAATTACCCAGTCTGCCTAATTAACCACTCTATAGAGAAGGTGCTGTGCATTCCCTTTCCCCAGCTGTGCAGCAGTCTCACCCCCTTTCACACTGGCATGCTCTACTTGGGTCAGAACCTACACTCATGTCACGTGGGTCAGCTACACGATTTCACACTGCTTTTCATAAAGCAGGGTTCACCTGGGTGACAGATGCAAATACACAATGCATGTATCAATGCCCCAGAAGCAGCTTGTTTTAAGAGGATGCTTCCATCCAAGCTTCTCTGGATTGAACCGTCAGCCCAAATGTTGATTAGAGCAAATGTTTCTTCATCCTCGCTGCAACCTGCCTCGTGGTGCTCAACAACAGAAATATGGCTAAACTGAATAAACAAAAACGTTCCTCGCAGAAGTGAAACCTTCACACAGGCGTGGCTGTTTGTTATTTTGCCGGTTTAAGAACAGCTGTCATGCATTTTGTCTTGCTCAACCCGGGTCAAAGCGTATCGACCCACATGCTGAGGTGGGTCGCTGGGACCTGGGTCAACCCGGGTACGACCCAGGTACGTGGTTTCACACTAGACGGGATTGTGACCCGGGTAGCCAGTGCCAGTGTGAAAGGGGCTTTAGTCAGGGAGGTACAGCCAATGTTGGTACTTCCTACCTAAACACAGTAAAACTGCTTGAAAGAATCACTGGTAAATTAAATTTATTGCTGTGACAGAAAGATAATGATTCTTTCTCCCTCCCGACCTGTGAGGGTGCTAAGTAATGGGCTGGTTTGCACAAACAGTTACCAAGTTTTTAATCCAAATGGCAGTGCTTGTTACGTTGAAAAAAAAAAAAAAAAGATTTAATGAATCAACAGCTTACTGTGTGTGATAAAATTCATCTAAACTTAATTTCTACAGTTGAAAAAAAGAGAAACTTGAAAGAAATTGGTTCTAGAACCCTGTTATGATCACCCAGATAGGAACTGGCTATTGAATTCAAGGAGTTCAGGTATGCTCTCAGGCCAGCATTCAAAAATATCTAGTGCTGGGATATTTGAACATCCTTACATTCTGAATTAGCTTGAAAACAAAAGTATAATCTGCACTATTTTACAGTACAATAACCCTGATTGCACCTCTTCTGTACAGTAGAATGTGCTGTTTAATGTTTTTGATATAGACATTTATAAATTGTGTTGTGTGAATGAATACATTTCAAGCATTGTTTGTTCTAATATTCCAATGTAAAAATCTAAACAGAGAACTACCTCCTCGGCTTTCACTGTCGGCTGGTTTCACCTGGATGGGCCTGTTCATCTGAAAAACAAACGAGAGAGCCGCTGTGTTAGAGTCTGCTTGCAAAGGAGTAGGCCACCTGTATCAACAGCAACAACTTCAGGACTGCAGTCTGTCAGCCTGTCATAACAACAATGACTTGCACATTTTAATCTCCCAGAACACAGTATGTGTGTCTGCTGGCTTCTGTGTGGAGGGCTGCTCTTTACCCACACACACACTGCATTTACTACAACAGTCGACATTTGAAATTATTACACTACATTTAAACCACAGTAAAAAGCCCTGGAATCTAACACTAATACTAAACTTAGTAAATGACAAGTGTTTGGACTAAAAGTCTTTCTCTATGTGTTTTAGTCGAAACACTTAGTATTTATGAATTTACCACACCGAGTGCTCTGTGGTTATGGATAGTTTAACCACACTGGCTATTGCTCTCTGTTTTCTGCTGTTGATTCTGCAGTGCATAAGGCATGCACTATACTGTACAGTCTGTTCAGATGGGGTGTCCCATTCAACTCCACCAAGGGTCATAACTTGATGTGGTATCTGATTTGCACAACTCAACAAATAAATACAGCTAATTCATCTTTACTGCAACACTGACATATCTATTGATTTTTCTTGATTTATGTATTTTGTTTCTTGTCTGCTTCCACCTCTCGTTCCATGACTATTTATGTACATATATATATATATACACACACACACACACACACACTGCATGTAGATGTGTGCTAGAAGGATTATTTGCTTTAGAATAAGAAATCTTCATTGGAGTCAGTGCAAAGTCCTGATGAACACTATACACAAACATATGAGCGTGTTGTGTGTGAGTGTGTGATCGTGTGCGTGTGTGCGAGTCTGGGTGAGCACTGTATGGGTCACAACCAATAAAAGGCACGACTCAACCTTTCACCAAAGCCGTTTACCTCCTCCTCATCATCGCTTAAGCCTGGGCACACGCTGCTCAATAATTGATGAGAGTTATGAAAAAGTTAGTGCCATTAAATGTTTAATAATGCCAATTGCACTGAAGATGGAGAGTGGTGAGCGAGCGAGAGATGTGGGGATATTAGCTGAAATGCAATTAAAATAAACTCTTTCAGCCTGCCTCGTCTCCTAATCCCGATACCCCCTCCCACCCCCCACCCCCACTTCCAAGCCTTCTCAGCTGAGGTATGACCTCTCACCCCTGGCATTTTCTGTGCCTCCTGCTGCCAGCGCATTGCTTGTGTTGCGAGACGCGACCTTCCCGGATCAAGCTGAAGAAAGCACATGAGGGGGGTGCAGACAGGAGCACAGGCTTTAGGTAGAAGCTGGGAGATTTAATTAAAATGGATTTTAATTACGCTTCAGCAAAGGTCAGTGAGGGAGGGGAGCATGCGATAGAGAGAGAGAGAGAGAGAGAGAGAGAGAGAGAGAGAGAGAGAGAGAGAGAGAGAGAGAGAGAGAGAGAGAGTGTCGGAAAGTTTCTGTACAAGTTAAGTATCTCACAGTGTAACGAAATTTAGAGGCTGGCTCTCCGAGGTTGAAAAGTTATTCCAGAATATTTGAATTCCATAATATATATATATATATATATATATATATATATATATATATATATATATATATATATATATATATATATATATATATATATAGTGTGCAGGAGAAAAGACAGTTTCTACAATGCTATTCTCTGACTGCTTGATGTAACTGTTTAAACCCACAAAAAGGAATTCACGTACAGAGGCTCTGAAAATGAAGAGCCACAGTTTTAAACAAAAGAATCAATACAATGAGAAATAATAGTGGACAGCAGCCCAATGCACCATCATCCACAATGCAGTTCTTACTGTCGAAGTAACTGTGTGTGGCTCACAGTTCACTGTACCAAATGAAGACACTGATACCAAGTCCGAACCTGCGTTGCATACTCGCTTTTTCAGTATCTCTACAGAAAGACAATAAATCTAGTTGAAACCGGTATTAAAAGACAATGAGGGGTATACTGTGTGCTTTGCAAAGCCAGCCCAGTCTGTTGAAGATACATCTTCCATAGAGGCTCCCAGAAATAGGTGATATTTTGTTAAACACAAACATTGTTAAGATGCTGCAGTGTACTACATGCTGTACAGTTGCCCATGCTTGCTTCCTGACTTTGCAGTGCACATGCAGTACCTTGTCCCTGTTTACCATACTCATTTCACAATGCTATTTTAGAGTACGCAGAGTTTTCCTACACTCTGCTGTAAACTTTCATAAAGATTACTGAAGTGAACAAAACTCTTAATGGCACTACAATATCAACTACTATCTCCCCATCACAGAGAGTAGCAGCAGCGGTCACTGAAGGAATTTGGGAGGAAAAAACCTGTAATGAAAAATAGGAAGAACTTATAACACCAGTAACATACAGTATAACACCAGGAGTAGCAACACAATTTTACAAAGTGGCCTTGTAATACCAGTGTCTGGTGACCCATCCCATTGAGGTACCACATGGGAGGCCATTCTATCTACGGTTACTTCATACTCTTCTAATGTGCAGCTGACAATTGCACCTTGATGCTACAGAACTGTTCGAAAGATCGATTGAGGTTGTTAGGATTTGTCAAGACAAATAAGGTAATTTAAAAGGGTGACGGGTGGGGGGTTAAAAATAAGACAGGGACGTGCCGAACAGGCATTACTCATCCCTGATAGCCCGTCTGTTTCACAGCCCCTGGCGGACAGAGTCCCAGCAGAGACAGGCAGCTGTCTGCGCTGAGCTGAGCTGAGGAGGAGGAGCAGCTAGCCCAGCTTAATCAGATGCAGATCTGCAATAATACCCAGGAAAAGGGAAGTCTAATTCCCTGCTTGATCCAATCAAGTCCTACCTGGGCTTTGTGAAGGGTTTATTAACGAGCCGATAAGCTGTCCCAGATAAAAAGAATCTGGGCTCTCTCCACTGGGCAGGGATCAGAGGCTCTGCTTGCCACAAGATTATTGTAAAGCTATGCAAATATGCAGCCTCTCGGAGGATGATAATAAGAGGAGAGAAGCTTATTATTCTCTGCTTACCATCTCATGTACTGGCACACCAAGGCCAAGGTGAACGACAGCTTGTGGCTGGGAAATAGAAACCATTATCTGAACCAGAACAGATCCTTCATGCTTTGCAGGCTGCGCTGTATGTGTTTAGGCCTGACAACTTCAAATCTCCTTGGCTGAAAATTAATAAAAATGGGCTTTAGTAAACTGCACAAGACCTCATCAACAGAAGCTGGAAGCAATCTCTGCAACGCTACAGAGAAACGGAAGAATTAAATTGCATATCCATTATTCCTCATTGATGTCTTCTTTAAAATGAAAGCAATAATACCCTAACAATAATAATCACAATGGTCAGTAATGTTTGATAATTCCTGGGTGTGTCTCTAACTGATCAGGAGGGGTAAAAGTCCAGTGCTTTACTGACATTCAGAAAGAATTGCAAAAAAAGAGAGACATAAATCTATTGAGTCTTAGCTCAGTGTGAGCAAATTGTTATCCACAGTTGTAAATGTACAGCGTCAGGAGCGCACTAATATTGAAGTGTCAGGTTCCCCGTTGATAAGCCAGTGTCCATCACCGACCCGTGGCACTACCCGTCATCAATTAAGAGTTTTCAAAGTTAGTTACTTCTCTAATAAAGAATGGATCCCTGCACTACCCGGTGTGTCGGGAGCTGAGCTGAGTGAGTTTTCCAGTCCGCTTCTCCCCAGCTAATCAATGGCAGCCGCTGAGAGACTCTGCAGCACCTTTCCCAACAGAAAAGGTTAATGAAGGTTTCGGAAGTGGAAGTGTTGGACTCATCTGGGGAGGCACACCCCCGTCCTCCTGGATCATTAAGCACTAATTAGGCTTGGAGAGTCAATAGAGACCCCTCCCCTCCCACGCGGAAGCAGAAAAAGAGACAAGGCAAACGGCACAGCAAGAGTGAATCAGCAGTGCTGAAAAGTCTTTGTCAAAGAAAGAAAACAAGGAAAAGAAAGACATCTTCACGGTGAGGACCAGTGTGTCTATCTTTACAGAATCATTGATCAGATTTACTTTCCCGTGTTTTATTTTATTACAATCTTCAGGCAGAATGGCAAACTCAGATGTTATTCACTGTGCCAGTATGTGCCAAGCCACTGCACACGGGACAGGGCTGCATCAGAGGCATGACCACACTGTGTCATGTACACAAAGCTTTGAGATGTACAGGCATTTATTAAGAGCTGACATTACCACAAGCATGTGTGGATGAGCTGAATTTATTAAGAGCTGACATTACCACAAGCATGTGTGGATGAGCTGCATTTATTGAATAGAACCCCCACACCACCCCCTCAGGTTTGATTAGCTTTATCAATTCACTCTCTAATTGAAGTCACAAGTTCGTTTTTTCACTACTGTGTAACGTACCTTTATATGCATTCTGCTGGACTTTCAGTCAAAACTGATCCAAACATTGCTGTCTGAAGAATTATGCTTGAGCTGCAATACTGAGAGTCTGGGTATTCTTCTTCCCTCTTCCACAGAACCTGCTTTGTTCTGGACTGTGTCTCCCAGAGAGCTGTGGCTGCTGGAGTAACACTGGAGTTAAACTACAGGGATTTATTTATTTATTTATTTATTTATTTATTTATTAAGTATTTTGGCTACAGCCACCCCCCCTCCCCCCACCTAAATCAAGCACAGCCAGATCCATTAAATAATGAGATATTCCAGGGTGTGTGAAATGCACTGATGAATAGAATTCACGCATTCCTTCCCAGCTCCATGCGTTGTAATGCGGCTGACTTTTGACATTTTTCTTTGATGTATTCTTTATTTTGGATCTCAGCTGTGGAAGGGGGGTTTGGTGCCCCAGCAACAAGCGTTTCTGGGATCCCTGCAGAGATAAACACGCCTCCTAATTGAGGGCTTCATCCATCTCGCTCGCAGCAACTGCTGCTAAGCAACAACAACAACAACAACAACAACAACACCAACAACAACAAAACCCTTCATGTTTTATAGAGATACGTTATCAGTATTATCTTAGTGTTTTATTTCTGCTCTGTTTAATAGCCTATGCTGTGGGGGTTCTGTATTATTGCTTCTGTTTAGATCATTATTGCCATGTTTAGTAACTGATTCAGCAAAAACAACTCTTCTGAAAAGACTCCTCAAGGTGTGTGGAAGTTAGATCGGAAGCATATCGGTGTTGCACAGGCTTCGCCAATGGGCATCGGTGCCCAGAGCGAAACTATCCCCACCTACAGTGTGCAAAAACCCCCCCAAAACACTCTCACAAACCATTCGCAGCAAAGGCCACTAGATGGCAGCATGGAGCAAAGTAAAAAAACAGAACCTCTTTTACTGTGCTGGACTACTTGGAGGCCAGGAGCAGAGAGACTCCCTTCTCCCCTCTCGCTGGCTGTGTTACAACATATTAAACTACGGTAAATGCAAAGTATAATCATGGTAAAAGCTTGAAAAAACTGCAAAATGGCTGTGCAAATTTATAGTGAAAAAAAAATTAGGACTCTTGTTTAATAATTGTCAGTGAATCTAAATACTATATGAATCCTGCTGCTGTTTTCCTGAAGTTAGACCCCTGTTGTTAACATCACAGAATACAGTAGGAACACAGAGGGAAGAGGTTAGTGTTGGAGCAGGTTTTAGTTTCTGCCAGCCTCACACAAAACTTCCCCGCACCGTTACAAATAAATCATGGAATTGCAACTGCACAGGTGCTCTGCGTTTCAAGTCATCCCACTCATTACTGTAAGGCAGGCTGTGCCAATGGAGCACTGTCAGAACCTCTTAATCAGTCACTCCTCCAGTGCTTAAACCACACTGCTGCTCAGATTGTCTGAGAAAGGTCTCATTCATTACTCCAGCGCAGTGTCAGCCTCATATCCTTGTCTGGGTTTTACATCAATCCCCTCTGTCATAATGTTAATGATTCAAGAAGCTCCGGGAAATTCACTGGGAGCTTCAACTAAAAACAACTTCTGCTGATTATGCTTTAAAAGAAAAAAAAAGTGGGAATGTTTTCATTTGAAATAGTCTTGTAAAAAAGCAGAGCTCCATTTTTCATTGCACCTCGGGGGTGGAATGTAATAAAGTGCCATAATTAGATGGTTTTAATGCAGTTGCAGCTGGCATGCCTCCAGAGTTCTTGATGTTTTAAAATGATCGGGTCCCAGCTGAAGGAGATGCACCTGAGTTAACAGGGGTTTCGGTGTCTTATTGATTTGAAGGGGAGCGGGGCTAGCTGTCCGCTTCATTCTGCCACTATAGAAGATGCACAGTATCTTCTACAGTGGCGTGGACACCAGTCCTCTGTGTACCTCTCGTGCCGCTATAGAAGATGCACAGTATCTTCTACAGAGGCGTGGATACCAGTCCTCTGTGTACCTCTTGTATGGCACCCATTGTTATGCCCAATTGCAATACAAGGAGCTTTCAGGCTGATACAATAGACTCACCTGTAATCATATCAGCCAATCATATCAGTGCATACTGAACAGTAAACAACACAGACAGGGTACAGAGATGGAAGTGGCAGCACTGGAAACCTCTGATCTCAGTGGCCTACTCTTAAAATGAAAACAAATTCAGGGAGCGTTTATCACAGGGAGGAGCGGAGCTTTACAATTGTTGATGGATGTTTCGAGGGCCATAATCTCTGATGACTCTGCTGACTGGTTACCCAACAATGGTTGAGTAGATACTAACTGACAGAAATAGAGTCATTATTATATTATTATATTACAGAGTCTCAGAGGATCCTGGACCGTCTCAGTGAAGCTCAGCAACTGCAGCTCGAGTTCTGCTCCTCTCCTGCCGCAGTCAGCGATGTGTCATCTCCCTGCTCCCAGGCCTGAATTCTCACAAGTATATTTCATCAGCACACAGCGTCCATTGGAGGTGGCACTGAATATACTGGGATCAGCTCTTTCAGTCAGTAAGTTATGGAGGAGCGATAGGGAATGGGAGGCTGTCATATATCTTTGATGTGTTTCTCGCAGTCGTCTTGCCTGCTGTCATACATATTAATGGAGTCTCTCCCTTTCTCTGCCTGTCTCAACCCTTATCTTCCCCCCATCTCTCTCTCACACACACACACACACACTCATAGACTAACTCCTTCATTCACTCTTTTTATGTTCCTCATGTTACTTTTTCTTCTGCTTAATTTTTTATCATTTTTACTTTCATAAAGTTCTGTCGTCCCCTTGCCTTTTTATGACAAAATCATCTTATTGGAATTTTTTAACTTTAGAATGCTTGAGTAGAGGGCTATTCTGTCTGCTGTAGACATACAGTATATATACCAGGCTAGATCTTTATAGAGTCTTTATAGAAGACTAGCGCCATCTAGTCCACAGCTGTGTATCTTCAGCCATGCAAACAGAAACTTGATCCAGTACCCGTTCACTAGATAGTGCTGGCTTCTACTTCCTTAACGATACTTTGGCTGAGTTACACATGACTATGGCAGGCGAATAGATAAGAATCCTGAACTCACAGTAACTCTCACAGCTACTGTATGTTTGGCCGACATATTTCTGAGAACAGTTAAACAATCAGGCAAACAATTAAACTCTAAATTAGCAACACAGCATTAGTAAGCTTGCTACTATTAGTACAAAACAAAAAAGTGCCACATAAAACAAAGCGTGACATTTATATAGAATGCTGCTACAAAATAGTATAATAAAAAGCATACACGTGGCTTAATGCAAATCATTTAGAAGTGGAGGACTCTCAGTGAGAACTATTTGCTCTTTCAACTTTATTCACAGTACAGACAATACATATTGATTAGTATTCTGCTACTATCATGTTTTATGCACTTTCCACTGTATTCGGTGTACTATGTATTATGCTACTATCATGTATTATGCATTTCTGTATTTGAAGTATTATGGATTTTCTTGTATTTATTGCATCTTGTAAAGAGCTTTGTGATGGTGTTCCACTATGGAAGGCGCTATATAAAATAAAGATTGATTGATTGATTGATTGTAATAATACATACAGACCTACCAGCTACCACCTCATCAATGACCACTGCTCTAAAGCATCAACGATAGAAACCTCCCTTCACTTGGTTATTAGCTTTTCATCCCTTTCTGGACATTTGCCAAACTATCTTTACCCCTGTGAGCAACATACTTTAAAACTCCAGCCTGCTTTGAGAGGGGTAGATGCCACAGCAGTGCTGGGCCTGGAGTCTTGGCAAAGCCAAGAAGGGACAGAGGTGGGTGGGAGTGGGGAGAAGGAGCTATCCTCTTAGAAAAGGTTCCTGCAGTAAAAGCAGAGCAAAGTGTAATAAAGCACAGTGAAAGCATTGTAAAGAATGAGGAAGCATTGTAAAGAATAGCAAGGTATGGTAAAGCATGTTGATAAACATGGCAAATCCCTATTGTATATTTTGTATAAACTTCTTAAAATCCATTCCTATATATTTTATTTGTACTTGTGCATTTTATATTTATTACAAAACATTTTGTGGGTTAAACTAAAATAAAATGAATACATGCATTAGAAAAAGACACACACACACACACACACACACACACACACACACACACACACACACACACACACACACACACACACACACACACCCACACACACACAGAGAATGGCTTCATTCCTAGCGCTGCCACCTGTAAACTCATTTTGGGAGAGAGATATGCATCTGATATCAAACATAAGCACACGGTTATGAGAACAGAAATTGAAATGCCGAATCACTACGGATTTTAGAGTCTGGTGAACGATCGCTGTTGAAGAAAAATAAAATACAAAAATAACTAAATAAAATAAATCTCATACTCTAACCTGAAACTGTTTGATCTCTTAGGATTTAAATATTTGAAACATCTGTGATTTGTTTAGCTGTGCGGCGCTCTTGAGATATCAGGGCCTGCTGGATACAGACTCACCCTCCCCACTAAACAGTCAGGTCGAGACAGGTCTGTGCCATCCCTCCCTCTGCAGTATTGAGTGCTGTTCAGCTTCACAGCATTGAACAGTCTCTCCAAAACACTCTTTTGTCCCAGTCAACATTGCTATAGTCTATATTCCCTTTGTTTTTTGTATGCAGTTATATTTCTCAGAAAGTAAAAAAAAAAAATAACAAAGATATTTTGCTTTAAAATTCTAAATCTATTTAAAGTTGCATAGCCCCACAATCCTGTTCAAATTTAAACTAAAATATAATTTTATAGTGCCTATTTCTATCGACTTCTCTGCACTTAACTTCATAATAAATAGGGTTTGTGTGTGTGTGTGTGTGTGTTGTTTTAACAACATTTTATAGGATTATTTTTAGTTGTTTGAAGTTCTCTAAATAAGTAATAATAATTTCCTAAACCCTGAGGGCACGACATCTTTAAAAATAATAAATGACCTAAATTGTGAGCAGTAGGGCTTTTGTCAGCTGGACGTTACTGCAGGTTTAATGCACTGCTGTTTCAGAAAGCACCACGAGGCCCAGGGGCCCTCTGATATTTAGCTCTGATTGTTTCAGTGTAATCTCTGGCTGGGCTCGATACCAGGATCTTCTCAGCTGACATTTCACTGGGCTCCACACAGGCGACCTGAGCCAGGCATCATGAGTAACCACTTGCCTGTCAATCAGCAGCACCAGGGAGACAGGAGACGCTGGGCTTTCCATCAGCTAGCGTGTGCTGTTTTAATTACATGCAAGAGTCACGTAACGGCTAAATCATGCTGCACCCAGGGACAGGCAGAGGTATGCATAATGCATTAACATGTTACTCACTGCTCTGCAATCTGCAGGCACTCAGGAAACCTGGGGGGGGGGGGGGGGTATTTTGTAGCTGTTTACTGGACAGGTTTATTTAAAAATATTCTACATGGATTTGTCCAAGGCATCTTGAATCTTCAGGTCAATACCGTTGCTCTTTCCGCTATATTTGCATTGCTGGTGTATTAAGTGGTGCGTGTATATATATATATATATATATCAATAAATCACGCAGGCTTGGGGAAACCAAGCTGGATTAATAAAAGGAAAGGTATTAATATCTTTCACACTATTATTGAAATTGACCCCATTACATTTCAATGGCAATCAACAATCTAGATAATAGGGAACTGTAATAGGGAGTCAGTAATGCAAATGCAATTATGTATGAACTGGCACTTAATTGGTGTAACAACCTTTTGGAAATATCTATCTACTCCTGACACTGCATATATAACCTTAGCACTGTCCGTCTGAGGATCCAAATGTCTGAATATCAAACACACACATACCCTTAGCACTGTCCGTCTGAGGAGCCAAATGTCTGAATATCAAACACACACATACCCTTAGCACTGTCCGTCTGAGGAGCCAAATGTCTGAATATCAAACACACACATACCCTTAGCACTGTCCGTCTGAGGAGCCAAATGTCTGAATATCAAACACACACATACCCTTAGCACTGTCCGTCTGAGGAGCCAAATGTCTGAATATCAAACACACACATACCCTTAGCACTGTCCGTCTGAGGAGCCAAATGTCTGAATATCAAACACACACATACCCTTAGCACTGTCCGTCTGAGGAGCCAAATGTCTGAATATCAAACACACACATACCCTTAGCACTGTCCGTCTGAGGATCCAAATGTCTGAATATCAAACACACACATACCCTTAGCACTGTCCGTCTGAGGATAAATGTCTGAATATCAAACACACACATACCCTTAGCACTGTCCGTCTGAGGAGCCAAATGTCTGAATATCAAACACACACATACCCTTAGCACTGTCCGTCTGAGGAGCCAAATGTCTGAATATCAAACACACACATACCCTTAGCACTGTCCGTCTGAGGATGTCCAAATGTCTGAATATCAAACACACACATACCCTTAGCACTGTCCGTCTGAGGAGCCAAATGTCTGAATATCAAACACACACATACCCTTAGCACTGTCCGTCTGAGGAGCCAAATGTCTGAATATCAAACACACACATACCCTTAGCACTGTCCGTCTGAGGATCCAAATGTCTGAATATCAAACAAACAATATTTGGCAAAATTATATAATATAATTAGGGCTGCATTTTTAAGTTTTCAGTTTTTTTTTAATTTAGGGGGCGAGGGGGGTTATCGTTTTTTATTAATATTTGGCAAAATTGTTTATTTTTGGTCATTAAAAATAAACACACAAACACATCAATGTACAGTTTGACTTTCTATAATAACTTTTTCCGTTCATCACTGGATAAAACCGTTACGCCAAAAAAAACAACTGGTGACGCCATGTTGCTAGTTTGTTTGGGTGGGTTGGTGGTCGCTAAGCCCGTTGCTAAGCAAATTCTGTGTATTACGTAGCGCACAAAGTTGATGCTTGGTCAGTTGCAATGTCTCTGCACACTGTCCACCTTCTGCAAGACGTATGCCGAAAGACAGTAGTGGATGATTGACATTATTTAAAATATGTTACCAAACCACTTTTATTGGTTACACATTTCCAGCACCATACTGTACCATAGTTTGCCATGTTTTTTTTAACATGTGTTACCACACCCCTCTGTGCTGACCAATTCTTTATCACACGTTGCTATGCTTTTGCTCTAGTACACCGTATAAGAGACGATTTGGCTGTTTTTGTCTACCACTATCCTATCCTCTCCTTATCTGGCTGACCCAGGATTCAGATCTTCCATTGCAGCTCATATCTGCTCTTGTAAGAGGTGGCAGAGCAGGCAGGGTAGTGGTTTGTTAACCTCTTGGAATCGACAGGGCTTTTGGCTGGCAGTTTGGCAGACTTCCGGGCTTCTGGCTGGCAGGCTAACAGGTTGGCAGGCTGGCAGACTACCAGGCTTCATTTATTTTCCTCGTGCTGAAAAAAAATCAATCAACCAGCAGGAAAATAAGATAGGATCCTGATGGCACGCTCCTGTAAATGGACTGCATTTCTAGTCCCCGGTGCTTTCAGGACAATTGCATGTTGCTGGAATGTGTGAAAATTGTCTATTTGCTCCCATTGACAAATGAGCGACAGCAACATTATTTAAAGGGTTCTGGACCACTCTGATGACTGACAAGCAGAAGCAGTCTGACCGGCTTCTGTTCCAGTGCAGGATTGACTGAGAAGCATTCCGCTCACAAGACTGTGTTTGGCATGGCTCCAGTCTCACACAGGTCTCAGGTTATGAAGCCGGCCGCACCCTGTGTAGTCAAGTACACAAACTTCATCAGTATTCAAACATTTATTTTCTAATGTCTTCAGTGTATTATTTCTGTCTACCAAATCCAAATAAGCAACTACCACAATCATGAAAAAATAAAACACCATGACCTTTGAATAAGCAGCTCTCTAAATATACACGTGTGGCAGAGTGGGTGCAGTGCGCAGGTGCGTGGTGATGTCACGGACCAGGAAGCAGGACAAAACAAAAGGTACGGGGATGAAACTGAGGCGCATCGGCACTCAACGTTTTATTAATGAAACAAAATACACAAAATAAAATGGTGCAAAGGCCAAAACAAAATAGAAACACAGGGAGTAAAAGTATAAGCAAGTATCTACTTCAATATCAGCTGTCATCTCTTATTCACAGACTCACGTCGTCTCTCCTCCGACACCCTCTTCTCATGAGGGGGTCTTTTATATCTCTGGCAGGAGCCTTAACCACCAATTCATAAATGACCTCATTAAGGCTCCTTCCACATTCCCACAGGTTTTATTAGGATGGGGAATTTATCCCCATCCTCGCTAACCACATTTTCCAAGACCGGCTTTTTGCCGGTCTCAAACAACGACGGGCGGTTTCGTCCGCCTGCATACAAATACATTAATAATATTACTAATAATAATAATACAAATAATACGTAAATATGCACAGAAGGAGGGCACCCTGCCACTACACTATACTAATGAAAGTATAGCAAGGGTAGAACAGATATTGTAGAAAGATATACACCATACACCCTCTGCTTCACTCAATACCTTCACACTAAACAAACAAAGTCAGTGCAAATTTTATCAGCTCTTTAATTCTACATGTTAGTCCCAGTTAGAAATGTAATTGTTATATTTAACAACCATTAGAAAATGATTGAGTGCGAACAGCCAATCAGCTTCCAGATCTAGCAGGCTTCTATTTTGAGTAGATGCCCCCTGGAACTTTGAAGTGCTTAAGTGTGAATTAAATTTTAAATCACTCCGTGCATAAATACCGGCTTTTTCCCTTAACATTCTAATCTACAGCTAATCTGATAACATAAAAAGCTACTTAAGGATACTTTCTGATGCGAGTCAAGAGACAAGGGAAATCATGTCTGTGACAGGACACCGTAAGGAAGGCTCAATTCACAGCTACTGACAGCAAATAAACAAGAAAGATACGACTGGTCCACAATTCTGTCATCAACCAATCCACTCCCTGCCAGCTTGAATGACGCCCCTGTCTTCAACAATAAGTCATTTTTCTATTCTAATTATGTTAGGGGCTACTTTCCTCAGCAGAAGGTTACCCGGCGAAATATCAAAAGTTCAGGGTAAATATAGTTTTTAAAGTTTTTTTTAAAGAGAAAATAAAGAAATAAATCGTTTTCTAATAGTGATATAGCCCTCTATATGTGGGCTCTACCGTGTGGTAGATGACCTTGACTTTCGTTAGCGCCCTCGCCTACAGCTCGGAACGCATAACTGCAGTCACGGTCATCTAGTACCACACAGCAGAGCCCGCATCAACGGGCTCTATCACTTAAGTATTACTCTATTGGTATTTTTGTATTTGTGCAAAACTTAAACAGAAGTGAATCCCCATCTGCCTTTCCATGTTCTTAATATCATGTTTATACCGGCACTGCGCTGCATCTCAATACACATTTAGCGCTTCTTAAAAACCTGCCAATTTGTGGTTTCCTGAATAAAGCATTTGGAACCCACTCATCTTATGCTGACAATCCTCACACAAGCAGTGCAAATTACTGTTTGTATTTGTATTATTATAATTAGGATCAGTTTCTCATCAAGATTTTACACCACCCTGAACTGGGTGTTAAAAATGGACCTTTCTGCTAATCCTGTTGGATTGAAAACTAGGCTTCAGACGAGGTGCGCTGAGATAATGAGACCAGTAGGAGAAAAGGGGCCAGTGGATCAAACGATTACCGAAAAGGGCTTTTGAAAATACATGTAGCTCGAAACCATTGAAAAGCTGCCCTGTGTGTCCTACGTCATTTCAAACTAATGAGCACAGGTGCACTTGTTTTACATGAAAAACAAACATGGTCATTTTTTTTCTTATCATTTTTTCTCTCAGTCTTCTTACTGAGTATCTCCCAGTCTTCATTCTGTCGGCTCCTTCACACATGCTTTCTTGCATTAGCGCATACACAAGGAGGATTTTCCAATGCTGTTCAGCGCTTTATTGTAACTTGCTGCCTTAGTATCGAGTCTGGTCTCCGGCGTTGGTTACCTTACAGCCTGACACGTCTCCTCTCCCACACGCAGTCGCTGTGTTTGGTGTATCAGCGGGAGCACTGCTCAGGAAATTCTCTCTGTAATTGAATTCTGCTGCAATGTCAATTTATATATTTATTTATTTTTATAATTGGATTGTCTGATGAAAGAGTAGGCTTGAATGCCGCCTTATTAAACACCCTACTAATGAATGAAAGTGTCTCTGCTGAACTGCTGCCACACTGCAGGGAGAGAATAGCTGGATTTAATATAAGATACCGCGTGGATAGGATGAAAGTAACACCTTAGTTTAAGCCCTGGCTCTCAATAAGCTCAATAGACTGAATTTGGCTGAAAATGTCCTGGCTAGCGGCCTGAGACTGTGTGTGCATATCTGTGTGGTTGTGTGTGTGTGTGGTTGTGTGTGTGTGTTTCTATATCTTTGTGCTTGCAAAGAACGGACAGAGTGTGCATGTAAATAACAGACAGGGTGTTTCTGGGTGTGCTCTACTTATTTGATATTCCTTTTGGTTGGTATGATTAAGTGTGTGTGTGTGTGTGTGTGTGTGTATGTGTGTGTCTGTTTGAGCATGCAGTGCGCATGTTTGTGTTTGTGTGTGATGAGGTGTTAATCTGACATTGATCCCATCAACGCTGACAATGTGGATGTAAATCGGTGTTGTTGGGTGGAAATTGGAGTTAATCCTCTGTCAATGCTATTTACCGGAGAACGCTGCCAGAAAGCAACAGTACAGCCTGTTTTTCCTGACAAAACAGGAGTCTCCTGCTGACAGGGCTGAGCGATCACAAGGGATTATCTGGGAATGACTTGGGGATTTAAACAGTCCCCAAAACAGGTGCAAGCAATCCATTATCTTAAAATTGAGATTTTGAATCTGCCAGCAAACTGCACTCACAGAGAGGGTTTTGAGGACATTAACTTTAATTGGTGTTTCTTAGAAGTGGGTTTGAGTTGCTCAGTGGTTATGGTGCTGGGCTGCTGAGCAGAAGGCAGTAGGTTTGAATATCTCAGTGGTTAAAGTTCTGGGCTGTAGTGTGTAGCATCATAGGAATCACGTAGAAATGTACTGTCTCTGCAGGGACATGTAGGGAAAGGAACCCTGTCAAGAGGGCACTTTCAACTGCCATATAGTGTGAGAAGAGAGAGAGAAGGAGAGAGAGAGAAAGAGAGAGAGAGAGAGAGAGAGAGAGAGAGAGAGAGAGGGAGAGAGGGAGAGTTTTAAAATCCCTTTATTATATCCAAAACAATAACAAAAAAATACATCTAGCCACAAAACAACAATTTCAAAACCATAGCAACACTATCACGGTCCATTTAGATCACTTTTAAAGTTTTTTTTTTTTGGCTTTATAGGAACACAATGAGCTCCCTGTCCTCTTTCACATCACACACCCAATCTCCAACGCACCAACGCTCTTTAAAACAGTCTAAGTCCTGCACCATCTGATAATAATGAAAATCAATCTTAATCCTGGACACCATCAGGATTCTAAAAACACTTACAGCATTACTAAAACCAGTGGCTAAAATCTTGCTCTTTTGTGATTTTAAAATGGTCAATTTTGCCTGACCCAGTACAAAACAGGGCCACAACCAAATGCCTTCAGTGTATGAAACAAATACTCATGGTCAAGTCTGTCAAAAGCTTTTTCCTGGCCAATTGAAATTAAACCAACGTCAATATTAAAAAGTTTGGACACATTAAAAAGGTCTCTTATTAAAAACAGATTATCAAAAATGGATCGGTCTGGTACACAATAGGATTGATCCTTATGCACCACTGATCCTCTTTGTGTCCACAGCAGATTTGCAAGCGCCTTGGAAAAGATGTCGTAGTCTGAGCACAACAATGAGACGGGGCGCCAGTTCTTAAGGTTACAGAGGCCTCCTTTCTTAGGTAGCAGCATAATTACTGAAGGACCTTACAAAAATCCTGTCCGATACAGTCCCAGAATCGTTTATAAAATTCAGCTTGCAGCCCGTCAGTTCCGGGCGCTTTCTGATTGGAGAGCTGCATGAAGGCGACAGTGAGATCCTGGAAGGTCAGCAGAGTGTCCAACCTGTGCCACTCTTCCTACTTAGACTGGTGAGCCCCTGATGCAGTCGCTCCATCTCTCCCACGTCACAGTTTTCAGCCTTAAAGAGACCACCGTAGAAATCCACTGCCGCATGCCTGAGTTCCACAGGGCTGGAGACCTCTCTCCCGTAGGGCAGCCTCAGACAGCTCATCTGCTTGTGCTCTGCTGTCTTCCTCTCCAGGTTGAAGAAGAAGGCTGTAGGAGCGTCCATGTCTTTAAGCTCAATGAAACGGGCTCTGAGCAGGGAGCCCTTCAACTTCTCCTCCAGCAGGCTGCCCAGGTGCTGCCGTCTCTCCTGCAGGTCCCGGTATGCCTCCTCACTGCGCTGAACATCCAACTGCCTCTCAAACTCCACAATCCCACTCTCTAACTCACTGACCACTGCATCTACTGACCTGGTGACACTCTGGGTGTATTGCTGACAAAAAACTTTAATTTAGACCTTTCTGATATCCAACCACTGCCTCAAACTGGCATACTTATTTTTCTCTTTTCTCCATTTCTCTCAAAATAATTTAAAATAATTGGTGAATTGTTTGTCTAACAGTAGTTTTGTGTTAAAATGCCAGTATGACTTTGAATGTGTTTTGGTGGATAAAGATATAGTAGTAGATACAAAGTGATGATCAGAAATAGAGTTGGGTGAGATACTAATGAATTTATTTGTGTGATGTTTTCGTGTGTAAAATCAGTCCAAATGTGCCCCTGACAGCTGATTCAGATTGACTTTAATCCATGTGTATTGTTTGCTTGTGAGATGAAAATTCCTCCAGATGTCAACCAGGTCAAAAGTGTTTAATACAGTAGCCAGCTCTCTAACAGATTGGTGTTTGGGCTCCCCCTGGTTTCTATCATTGATAAAATCCATAGTGCCGTTAAAATCTCCTCCCAGTATGACGACATTACCAGTGTCACATTGTCCCAACACCTGACCCAACTTTTTAAAAAATAAAACTCGCTCCCCACCAACATTAGGAGCATAAATATTAATAAAACAAATTAAAAAACCAGCATATTTTATTTCTACTTTTAAGAGTCTTCCTTGAACAATTTCATTTATTGCTAAAATGTCTACCTTAAAACCTGGAGAAAATAAAACAGCCACCCTTGCACCCCCCCACTGAGACTGCCAGTGAGACTGGCTAGTGTGGTCTGAATGCGTCTCCTGCAATAATATCACATTCACTTGTTTACTATTTAAAAAATCAAATAGCTGTGCTCTCTTATTAAAAGAGCCTAAAATAATTTTTTCCATTGGTAAAAATAGATTACCCAACAATAAAATGAACAAATACATAAACATATAAATATTCCAGGTAAAATTTGCCATTAAAATCTCAACATTTTCCTCACTAAACTCATATGCTTTTTCAGTCTGAATCTTTTTTTTTTGGTCAAATTCAGCTAAAGTTGCTTTCCTGAGCACAACAATTGCAGAGTATAGAAAACGTTTCTGGTCTGGGAAAATGTTTTTACCTCTAATAGCTCTTACCCCACTATCAAGAAAAGTGCTGATTTCTTTAATAGTATATAATTTGCCCTTAACGGTTTGGCTGGCCGAAATGTCAGAGCGCTGCAAGGTATCGGAGATTTCCATCATCCTCTTCTCCCTCCTCATACAGCGGCATCTCCTCCTCGTCCGCCGATTCCTCTGCCTCTGCCTCCGCTGGCTCCTCTGCCACCGCCCACCCCCCGGGCCGAGAGGAGCCACCCGGGACAGGATCCCCATCAGAGCCGGCTTGAACTCCGGCACCGCGGACTCCCCGGGCCGAGAGGAGCCACCCGGGACAGGATCCCCATCAGAGCCGGCTTGAACTCCGGCACCGCGGACTCCCCGGGCCGAGAGGAGCCACCCGGGACAGGATCCCCATCAGAGCCGGCTTGAACTCCGGCACCGCGGACTCCCCGGGCCGAGAGGAGCCACCCGAGACAGGATCCCCATCAGAGGCGGCTTGAACTCCGGCACCGCGGACTCCCTGGGCCGAGAGGAGCCACCCGGGACAGGATCCCCATCAGAGCCGGCTTGAACTCCGGCACCGCAGACTCCCCGGGCCGAGAGGAGCCACCCGGGACAGGATCCCCATCAGAGCCGGCTTGAACTCCAGCAAGCAGCAGAGGATGCCTTCCTCTCTATCAACCGCCGTTTCTTCCCCACCACCTTGAACTCACTCTCCTGGTCAGCATCAGCCAATGTTGTAGCAGCCTCTGGTTCGGCTGCAGACTCGCTGCTGGCAGGCTGTTGCTGGGCTGAGTCTCCTGGTTCTGGTCGCTCTGTCTCTTCCACATGTGCTCTCTGAACCACTTTGGCCCCCTCCCCGGTAGCATTACTATTACCACTCGAATCTGCTTCTGGGCATGAGTGTCTGAGATGCCCCTGTTTCCCACAACGAAAACATTTCATTACATCTGTGCTTGCAAACACTAGTCCCTACCTTCAATACTAAAATGCCATGCAACATTTAAAACAAAATCAGGGTCGTTCAGAAGCAGAAAAACTGCATTCTGAAAGACATTACTTGTTTAATTTCTGGTGCCTTGCACCCGAGTGGGATTTGTTTAAAAGGCGACATTATTTTGCTGTATCGAGAGAGCTCTATAAACGAGGGGATATTTGATAGAATAACTTTAGTCAAAGGTGTAGATAGGGGCATGACGGAAATAAATGAACCATTTATAACAAACCTTTCTTCCATAATTTTACTGACCAGAATTTCTTGACTCAGGAAAACAACTATTGCTTGGTTCATTCGTGAGACAGATTTAATATTTCCAAACCCAACTGACTTTCCCACCGCCAACAACACATCCTCCACGGAGACATCAGGGTCAGGTACACACCCGAACCCGTGTCTCCGAGTCAGCCCCCCCGTACCATGAGTGGGAGCCCATCCCCGGGGGTACACGCTGACCAAAAAGTTTGCAGATATTAAAACAAACTTCTATAGAAAATAAATGTATTTATATATTTATTTAAACTAATTTAAAGTTACTAATACAGCTCGCCGCTCGCACAGTTCACTGCACCTTGCTCTCTGCTCAAAGACCCCTCCCACAATCCCACAATCCAGAGAGAGAGAGAGATATGAAGGATTTAAAAGAAAATGTACAGTAGAAAAGCGAGTGTGAAAGGAAATGAGGGGAGAAAGAAAGGAAAAGGTAAAGATGTAGAAAAAGAACAGATGGGGTCAGAAATGAAAATAATAAGGAATCAAAGAGAAAATGCTGATGCAACTAGAAGCTGATGGAGAGACAAGGAGAAGAGCATAGAGCAGTATTGAAGAGAGGGAAGAAGGTGCAGGGGAGGGGGGTGGATCTGTTAATGGGCTCTGATAAAGCACATTAGACCTATAAATACATCATTAAAAAGAAGAAACTCTTGGTGAAACATATAAGCTGTGTTGTCTTTCCTCACGAGGAAAAAAAAGATGAGTGTGTGTGAGTGTGTGTTCGTATGAGTATGTGTGTGTGTGAGCGTGTGAGTTTGTGTATGTGTGAGTGTGTGTGTAAGTGTGTGAGCGTGTGTGTGAGTGTATCATAGTGATCTCATCTCCTCTGCGGAGGTCCTGTCCTCATTTATGGGATTTGGAGCATAATTCAATTAGCCAAAGTAGAGGATTTTGAAAAGACGAAGTTGCTTCTTTATGACTGAGAAGGCTAACCTTGTTTATGTTGGAGTTTAGTTTCGTTACGAGTAGTTTTATTGATTGGGCGGATGATAAGGTTTTCTAGAAACCCCTTAAAGTATTAGTGAGTGTGTCTGTGTATAACATTTGATAGTGCACATGCAATGGCATTCTACGTTAGCTCGAATGTGCATGCATAGGCAGTTTGTGCAAACACTTGTGCAAATAACAATGTCAGAAGTTACCAAGTCTCTCAGATTGGCAGGGTTAAGAATGACTGCAAAGTATACATATTTATACAGAGCTGTCAGGGATCTGACAGTAAAGGAGATGTACTGTATAAAGGACACAACTAACCCTGCCAGCTCTTCATTGGAGAAATGGAACGAAAACCACAAGCAGAAAGACACAGACAATTACACATGAAAATCAGCCTTAAGAGGCAACTTCCTCATGTATTGCCAAAGCCCTGCGAATACACGGAACCTCAAGGGCACACAGCTTTTCTTTGCTCATTGTTACAGCACAAGGAGGGCACAGGCTACTGTATCGTCACGCTTTGCATGTGGACTTTCTTTCCATAAAATCGATGGCCTGCTCTATTAACAAAACAAGGGGAGTTTCACTTGTTCCATGTGCAAACTGCAGAAAACAAGGTTCTGTTTTGGAGACACAGGTATTTGACGGTTGAGCGGGAGGAACACACAAATAAATAATGCGCCCCTCCGGGGTTTATATCTTTATTTTTATTTTACCTACACAGAATCATCTTCAGAAGATCTCCATTTATAAATAGCCCTTCACACCACTGTAAAACTCTTTTCCAATCAATGCATTTCCTCAAATACTAGGTTACCTCATTCCAGCAAGGATCTCCACAAAAAAAGCTATCCAAATATAAATGTACAACGTATCCACTTGAAACCAAACCTGAAAGGCGAGCTTGCCTTTACTTGTTATAACTATCTGCTATAACAGGGAATGTACAAAGCTGACCTTTCCACTCCTGGCCCCAATCATGTTCTAAATGGTTTAATTAAAACATGTAATCCTCCATCCTGATCCTGAAGTAGCTAATTATATCATTGTACCTGTTAAACCTGGAGTGGAATGGCCCATCAGGCCTGTGATTGGACAGCTCTGTAACCTTGACGTTCCTCTCTTGAATTGAGGCACTGCTCGAGTATGGACGGGAGAAGCAACCTGCCCCAGAGGTGACCAGGGAAGCAGAATTTCAGGAGCATGAATGTGATTTAAATGAGAATTCCGCTTTAAAACAGGTGGCATCCCATTCAATGTGTCTTTATTAGGATTTTCCCAACTGTTAAGAGAAGGTGACTTCTTATATACACTTTATAGTACCCTATAAAGGGTATGAGTACTCACTGTAAACAAAACAAGAGTATACCGGCCAACTAAGCTCCAGCAACCAAAATGACATTTCATCTGTATACGATCGCATTAGCCTGCTTCACCCCAAGCATACATTGTGGAGCTAATGCCGTACAGCTTGTACAGATAACTGCTTAAATACTCTGTCGCCGGCATCCACCAATCATTTGTAATCATGAGCAATATGCAGGGCCGCATCCATTATGTGTCAGGGAATCATAATCATTATCAAAACTCAAACTCGCTCTGGAGGCTGGGGGGTTGCAGCATAAATAACAACAGCTCAGCGCACCGGAGACTTGATTGGAAAGAATGACCTGACAAGGAACGCTCGTACTCATGCTGAAGAGGAGCACTGGGTCCTGCGGCAATGATTGTCTCTTCGGCACTGACAATTACTGCATGGCAATGCCAGCACACGTCCTGAGGAAATACATCTTTCTGTGGCTACAGTACAGGGGGGGTTGTTTTGCATCAGTTACAATAGCATGTATAGTCTGTTCGACATTAACGGCCCTGTAATAAGGTCTTTAATGCCCTTGTTGTTTTTGCTGTTAACATATTTGTTTAATTTCACATTGACTGGGAGGACACACTGTGTTACATGTAACAAGACCACTCACAGTGTGAAATGGGCAGAATGTAATGACAAGTATAAGATTCAGGTTGGGTGAACACGCATTGCTCTGCAAATAAAGACTGGAAATAACAACTTGGGAATAACAAATTCATAGAAAATATATAAAATACATGGGTGAAGGCTAGATTTGCATCCTGAACCATTTGAAAAAAAGTCATAATATCGTAGTGGTGACATCAAAATGGCATATTCCTCTAGAAGATTACACTTGAACTTTGACCCATATTTGACTCCAGTGCACCCTGAGATCACTTTCAAACACAAAATGTCTCGTTTTCAATCACTCGACAAAACCCACAATTTGTGATTTTTAGGCTCTTTTAACAAATCTGTCTCTGTGAAGATTTACAATCATCCTCCACCAATGGGAGCACCAACCAAGCAAGCAACACAAATAATCTTCGACTGACAGCGACTAGAAACAACAAAAAAAAAAAGCAAACACCTTTTCCTTAAAAATACTTTATTTTTGCAGTTGATTATTTACCCAGTTTAATTCACTGTTCCTGAATTATCAAAAAGAAAATTATATTTAAGATTCTTTAATATTTACTTAATTTACGTTATTATTATCCATTAAATTCACTTGCAATTTGACCCTTCACACCCGTTTATTGTTTTTTTTTATTACAGATATTAATGTCTGTGTAACAGTCTTGTAGTTTATGATTTCACATAAACCCAAGATGGAATTATTTTCCTATAAATCACTAAAACCCATCTATTATCCCCCCCCCCCCCCCTCTCTCTATTAAAGACAATGTCACTTACATTATTTGTAACTGATTTTGTAAACCCATTCTGGGCAGTGCTGCCAACCAGGCCTTTTAAAATATGTACATAAGAAAAAAAACAACAAAAGCCTAGTGGGCCTGGACCTCACACTCGACACCATCTTCCCAAAACAGGCAAGAAATGAAACTGGACGAGCTTAGATAGGCCACATGGCCTCCTCTCGTTCGGACATTTTTATTTGTTCTTATGTTCTTAAGGCACTCCCCATAAGAGACCACAATCCTGGCTCTCCAATCCCTCACATGAAAAGGGACCATTAACATCAATAATGCTGCTGATTATCCTGATTCACATTAATGCTGGTGATATTTATTAAAGAAAAAAAAAGATTTTACCGGGAAATAACTCTTTCAGAATTGAACCCGTCATTTACATTATCATAATATTAAACAGAACAGCTGGCCCCAAAACCTAGTTATTCACAAAAACTCTTGAACAAATGTCATGTCTGACTCAATGATCTGAATGATTCTACAGTAGTGCATAGATGCTTTTAGCTTCCTCCTCCTCTCCTGTTCTGAGTTGGGCTGGTCACAGGGAGTAGAAAGAAGGTGGGATTCTGTAAATAAAGTTGACAGCCACCTCTCTTCTCTCTGAGAGACTCACAGCATGTGAATAATAATAATAATAATAATAATAATAATAATAATAATAATAATAATAATAATAATAATAATAATAATAATAGTAACACATTGCTTTTTTAACTAACATTGAAATGCCATGTTACAAAGCAGGTATGCACTGTAATCACTTATGTGGCTGTATGACAGTTTAATTGCTTAGGCATTTCTTTTCTGTATACCTATAGCAGTATACCTACAGCCTTGAAAAACAGGGGTGTGATGTGTGTGACCTGGCTATAAAACAAGCACGTGTCCCACGCAAGTGCAACGTGTCACCTGAGCGAATTTAACACCCCATTGATCCAGCCAGCAGGAAACTTTATTACAGCACTGCCGCTGTCTTCAGTTTTGAGAAACAAATTACCTTAATGTCCTCATCCTGCTGGACCTTAATTGCAACAGAAAGAAATCAATTTTTATTTACTGAGTGCTAGCTAATTTCTGTATGAGAACACAGATCAATAGACCAATAACCAGGGATCAGTGAGGGTCTGAGCCAGAGGCCCGCCAGCAGCAAACCTCAAGCAGGTGGATTGATGACAGCCAGCTAGGCAGGCAGGCAGTCAG
This sequence comes from Polyodon spathula, assembly GCF_017654505.1. Classification (NCBI taxonomy): domain Eukaryota; kingdom Metazoa; phylum Chordata; class Actinopteri; order Acipenseriformes; family Polyodontidae; genus Polyodon; species Polyodon spathula. The sequence goes on from NC_054534.1 coordinate 1,034,566, forward strand.
GCAGCCCGAGCTGAGGCAAGGGTTTGGGTGATGAAAGCCTTGGGACTCCTTCTTCATCATCCAGCATGAGGGTCAAAGCCTGCTTGAACTCTATTCTGTTGAAATTAGGTGAGCCGTAGGATAGTTTTTGATGATCCTAGACTCAGTTCTGGGCTTTGATGGTCAGGTGAAGATCTGAACTCAATCCCGTATCGTTAGGGAGTTTGACACAAGGATCTATACTCTGCTCTTGGCTATTTTCCTGTAAGCTATTAGACACAGTGTGAATCTCTTGTAGAGATGATATGCAACCAAGGATCTGTACACAGCTCTGGCCAAAAGTTTTGCATCACCTAGAATTTTTGGATTGAGACATCATTAAAAAAAAAAAGAAAAAAACTTTTTGAACATAATGCTGATATTTTATTTAATATCATGTAATCAAAGAAACTACAAAATTATACTGCAAAAGTCTATTGGAAGCCATAATTGTAGTACATTATTTCATGTTAGATTTCGAAATGTCACATTTGTTAGTTTTTTGTTAAGTATATAGAAAACTACAAAGCTAACTACAATTTGTTAGTTTTTCGTTAAGTATATAGAAAACTACAAAGCGGTATGTATTTCAAAAAGTTAAAGGAACTTTATTCAGCAGGTTTCATTTGACTAGTTAATTTTATAAATGTTGATTTAAAAGATTTGAAAGTATTACTTGGGCGACCTTGAACTGTATCTTACACATGCCAGCTGCAGTATACCAGCTGAACACAGTTCAAAGTGATTTGTTTCATGAAATCAGGTCCTGCAGTATGAACCAACCTCATATCTCAAGGAACACAGGTAATCATCAGACTGATTGGAAGAACAAACCTGAGGGCTGAACGTAACTAAAGCAGTTCTGACAACCTCTCAAGAGATCTTAACCTGCCTGACGCAACCAAGAACACAAAGCAAGAAAACAAAGAAAGAGAGTAGGGAAACAAGGAAGAATGTGCTGTACTCAAAATGCTCAGATCCTGCAGCAGGGGTCAGGCCTCGGATGAAGGCCTCCATGGCCAGGTCCTCTTGGGCCGCTGGCAGGAAGTCGGGGTACCCCCTCCATGCCAGGTACCTCACATCAGCTGTCAGCACACCCAGTTTCTCCCCTGGCTTGCGGTAGCGGGTGGCCAAGTGTTGGAGCAACCCAACAGCAGGCTCCACTCTTTCGAACCAGCATTCCAGCGCAGCAGCTAAATCAACATATCTGTGCATCTCTTCAGCGCTCAGGTCCAGCAGGTCCAGTAGCTGCCCGGCTTTCTCTGTGGATCATTCATTAGCGAGGACTGCCTTCTTAAATGCTTGGTAGGCCTCCCACGGGGATTGGCAGTCACAGTTGTCTGCTTTGACGGTGCTCCGCCCCGGCCTGGACATCCTGACCTGCACACACTCTTCACACCGTCAGCAATTGGCACAGGGCTTATCTACACACATTTCCCCTAAGCATGCAAGCAAGCTATCAGATGAATTGCTTTATCTTTATCTGTCCAGCTCTCTTTGTTTGCTATCATCTCAAACTGCATGTTGAACAATTGCAGTTGGCCTTACTGTTGTATTGCAGGGGGAGAGGTGTGTATAATAAAGATGTGTCGCTTTGTTATGGTCCCGTCGGCCATGTTGGAGTGACGTCGCTTCCTCCTGTTTGTGCTCTGGTGCTCTTGCTGGCGTGGTGTGCAGTGACGTCACCTCCTCCTTCATCACAGTGTTTCTCCACCTGTCTTCGTTCCGCATGGCGTCCTCGATTTTGACCCACGACCTGCTTCTACCTGTTGCTTCTCCTTGCCATCTGTGGATCCAGCCACAGCCCCCCTCAGCTCCTCCTGTTTTGTTCGCTCTCTCTGCCTCACCTTCCATGGCATGGGTTCCATGATCCCACCCGTGCCCTTGGAAGATAAAGCAGCAGACGGAGACGTTGCCAGGTGTGATAAATAACCATTTTATTGGTTGAATTAACATGGTCCCTGTTTGGGCCAAGACAACACCACAAAAGCAACAAAAGACCCTATCTTTCCTACTCACTGCCTCCCACCTTCCCTTACTCAGACACTCGCTCCCTCTCTCTTTCTCAGACTCTCGTTCCTTGCCCCTCCCAGGCTTCGTTCGCACACACTCTCTCTCAGACTCTCTTCCACTCTAATCGTCATGTCTCAGCCCATTCGCTGGCGCACCACTCGAACCTGCAGCTCCCCCTATCATTCCCTCACAGGCGGTATTTATACCCCCCCCTCAGCTGCTCCCACCCACTCCACTCAGACTAACCAACCGGGTCTATCCCTGCTCCTTTCCCCATTCTAGGTGGTGTGGGTGCACCTTTACACTACATGCAACACATACACAGGACAAGACAGATACAACCCACAAACGGGACACAAACAAGTCCAGCAGACAGAACGGTGCCTGGCTCACTTCAATATGAATAAAACAATCACTTTTTAATTTTTTTTTGTTTTTTTCTCTAAAACTGTATTTTCTAAATAACAAGGCGAGAACACTTCAAACATTATTTCAAACTATATAAATCTAAGGAAAATTAAAGACATTTATCAAAAAGGTATGTTATAGAAATCAGATAAACAAAGAAGAAAATGGCAACAATCCTATAGTTTCTCTATATTACTTGATATTTTTGTTAAAGAAAGTTCCATAAACCCTAACTGAAAATGTAATGGTGATGCTGGAGCATTATATAAGTTTACTGACCAGAGAAAACATAAGCAGACCATTAGCAGATAATTGAAAATGGCAACACAGAGGATTTGGAACACATATTTCATAATGGAAGTGATAAACAGGAGTAGCACACTGGGACTGCAGTACATTGCTTCATGCCATTGTGATAACAATGGTGTGTCAAAAATAAGACAATGTTCCCACTGCTGTATGGGAACATGGGGCTCATCCCATTGTAGCTGTCCATTGGAATATTGTTTGCATTGCTGGGGGAGCATGGTCCTGTAGATTGACAGTTCACTAAGCCTTTGCTGTGTTGTGCTCTTTGCTATGGTTCTGTCATGCTGTACCACAATACCTGAGATCAACCCGCATAAAATAATAATAACAACATCCTGTTTAAACTGAGTGCAGAGAGCAGGACTAGAGGGTAAACAGACGTAAAAGAATTAACAACAGGGTTCTAGCAAGGGACAAGCCCCAGTGGCCCAAGAGGCCTGTTCTGGATTTCTTATTTACTAAAAATATTACAGTTCACCAATAACTACTATGCGAAATCAAAACTGGCTGCCTGTCCCAAGCATGTTTATAGTGCCCATATGCTTTGCCATGCTTGTCTGTGCTTTGCCACGTGATCACTATGCTTCTTTACCCATTTTATATCCCTGTTTTCCTGGTGGTGTGCATCACTGAGCAGAGCAACACAGGCAGGCAAGGGGAGGGGGTGGCGGTGGTGGTGGGGTGCTTCTTTGTTGTGTTCTGCTTTTAGCAGCAGTCTCTACAGGGGAGGCTATGCTCCTGCTGTATCTCTGTCCTACTTTTAGCTTTATTAGAGACCGGCTCGGGGGAGCCACTGACTGGAGCCTCAGAACATTTACCAGCCACTCAGCACACACACACACACACACAAGCGCACACGCACACACACAGGAGGTCAGCCAATATGGGGGGAGAACTTTGACTCCCAGTAGCATAATTAGATGCACCTGTTCTCTTCCACTGTTTGTTTAATTCTTAAGCTTACAGTAAAATGCAGAATGCTCAAATGGCCCACAGAGTATAAAGTGGACTATGTAGCAATACTAATAATAATAATAATAATAATAATAATAATAATAATAATAATAATAATAATAATATCTTTATTTCTATATAGCACCTATCATAGTGGAACACCATCACAAAGTGCTTTACAGAGGCAGGCTGTGAACTGTGCATTATACAGAGTCACTTACAATAGGACATTGATTTAACATCTCATCCGCAGGATGGAGCACAATGAGGTTAAGTAACTTGCTCAGGGTCACACAGTGAGTCAGTGGCAGGAAGGAATTTGAAACGGGGACCTTCAGGTTAGAAGCGCAGGACTTTAACCACTGGAGAGCACTGCCTCGACTGCACTGTAGCACAAGTGATTTAAAATGTTTGTATTTAGGCACAGGGATTGCACAATGACTTCACATGCAGACAAAATGTGTATTAATATTTGGGCACGAGGGGGGGGTGCATAAAGTAGTCCATATGGAGACTGTGCTGAGATCAATTGAATGACTGATTAGCAATCGAGTCTCGGTACAGCTGCATAAAAGAGGCAGTATTTCATGCAAACAAGGTTTGGGTGTTAACAGAGGAGAATGAGAGAGAGAGGAGAAATAATTAAAAGCCAAAGGAATAACAATTGCTACTCAAGTGGGTACTCCCTTGTTTGGGTTTGTCCACTACTTGTTTGTTTTGGCCAGCGTGCCGTTTGCTTTGTTCAGTGTTTTGTTAAATCTTCTTATTTATTATTAAATCAGTGCATCAGCGCATTTAATATTCCAGCGCTGCTGACTGTCTACTTCCAGGCCTGATGTCACTACTCTGTTGGGTGTCTCTCAGTTGCAGGCCCGTCATTACAAAGTGGTGCCCAAATAGGGACTACTGCAAAGATACACGTAATATTAAAGGAAGCTACTTAAGATGAAACCTAAAAAGAGAGACAGGCTTCATTTGTAAGGCAGCCAGGTGCATGTCTATGCTATGGGCCGTATTTCCAATGCATTTCCTCCGTTCTTTAACAAACTCTTATTTTTTTAAAGCAGAAAAAATAATGTTAATGTTACAAAATGAGAAACAGAATACCTCCTTCAAACAATAGGAGTTCATTAAAGACGGGAGTAAACGGATTGAAAATATGTAACTTAGTCAGAGACTACCGGAGTGCCATGCCACCACCAGCATGCTTATACAGGTCTGCTGAGGAGATGAGTTCCCACCCCTGCACCATTCTGCAGTACAGAAACACAAAGTCAGACAGGACTGGGGTTCCCTGACATCACAGAGATGGTTCTCAAAGAACAAACCACAGGCACTGGGAAATTATTGCACACAAAATACTTGCCTCACAAAAACAAGTAGCATAAACTTGAGTTATATTATTTATTCTATGACGTTTTAACATAAAGGAATTACAAATACATAATATATTTTGCATTCAACTCTAGTACTCTAGTGTGCAATGCAAAGTATATTCCTATGTTGACTCAAACAGTAAATAGTTCCTTCATGTGACATGCCTGTCCCCATAAGCTATAAATAAAGCTAATCACATTAATCTCAGAATGTATGATTGAGTGTGGATGACACACAGTATTTGTCTTCTCAAGAAAGCTGAAATCATAAGAGACAAAAAGTTATGATAAATAACAGAGAATGCATCCCTCAAATAACATTCTCCCATTTGATTTCATTGTGTTCTGTTGTAAATATTTGACACTAAATGGCAAATACGAATCAAGCAATGTAATCGTGTCAATGCAACAACAGCCTGACCCATCATACTGTTTCAGTTAAATATCTCTCTACTTATTTAACAATAAGAAACACTGAAACGATGCAGTCTTCCAAGCTCTCACATTACTCCTGTGAATATCAGCTTAAATAACAATTCCTTCTCAGTGACTTCTTTCAGAAGTTTTAATCAATTCCACCAAGAAAGGCGCTGACCTTGTCCAGGACTCGGCTCCGGGATTGATTCTGTGGCTGGATTTATCATCGTTATACTTTATCTTTCCTGCCCCCCCCCCCCCCCCCCCCCCCCCCATTCTGTCTCTCTCTGGACCTGCATACTCTCTCACTGCTCTTTTCAATGTATTCAAGGTTAGGACCACAGAAACAAGCTTTGAATATTTCAAAAAGTGCAGAGAAGAAATGTATAATGCACATTTTTTAGGGCTAATCTGATGTTGACTCAGACCTACTGTAAAATCTGTACAAAGGCTTACAGTCACTCACTGGCCACTTTATTAGGACCCCCAGGTAATAGCGGGACTCCACAAGATGACAGCCTTACAGGTGGTGCCTCCTGTAGGGTTGCAGATGCACTAAGAAAGGGTTAAAATTATTGACGGAAACTGCATTTGCCAGACCTAAGGTGTCTTCATAGGAAAAGAGATTTTGTTAGTGTAGAAACCACCCTATTGAGAATGCAGACTAGTTTATGAAAAGGAACCAAGTTGTGAATGACAGTATAACTGTCTGGAGGGGGTGAATGTTGGCTGAACACACAAACATGTACCCTGCTTACTAGAGGAAATACCGCTATTGATTACAATTAGCAAATTATCAATAACCAGTTGGCAACACGCAAAGCTTATAGCTCACAGTTTCATGAAGGCATATACAGATATAACCTATGTTAAATGCTTAATTACTGTTTGGTCAGGACTCATTATACATTACAAATAGGCTTGCTACCTTTCGATTTTAATTGGTTAAGCTTGATTAATGTCGATTTCTCAAAAAATATGAGTTTGACTGAAATAAATGTACATATGATAAACTCTGAGTCCAGCTATGCTGAAGCAGGAAGGGGGCAGCTCAGACTCCGAATAATAAGTGCAAGTTAATTATAAACCACAATATTAGTTTGTGAACAGTCCCTCCAGGACTATGAGCAGGAACCGGGTCAATGAGGAATTTTTATCACACTGATGTAACTGGAAAGAGATCTGGAGATTGTTCTGGCCAAGGAAGAAGACTGTACGAAGTCTCTCTCATGTATCGATACCAAGGTCCTATTATCATATTAAAAGCCTCCCCTGTCCGCAATGACAGACATTCAGAAAGATGTCTGGAAACGATCAGCAACGAAATGCAGGTACGCTGAAGAAGTCGGTAAAATAGAAAACACAATCAGGATTAAACCAGTCATTTGAAACTCATAATGCAGCTTCTACAATGATGTTGAATTGTATTATTAGAATATTCTTTCCTGGTGTCTGTGTAGCAATTAGTTTTGCTTTCCAGGCCCATATACTGTGTGTGTGCGAGAGACAGCATGTGGTTTTGAGATTGTAATCTCTGCACAGAACTATCGTGTGCAGTAACACATAAAGATCCTGTCCTAGATTAATGTGATCCTGATCTGTGGTAGACAGAGGGCAAGCCGGTCCAGTTCAACCTCAGCCTCAGCCCCAGCCCCAGTGACAGCCTCAACCCCAGGCCCAGCCCCAGCCCCAGCCCCAGCCTCAACCCCAGCCTCAACCCCAGCCTGCAGTGTGTAATCCAGGCACTCAAGACTATAACCTGGGACTATAGATGACAAACCAGGCAAGAGCCCTGCAAACAAGAGTTAGACAAAAACATGGTAATTACAAGCTCTCTCCCCCGCGTGCACACTCACACTTCTAGTCCCCCCCCCACACACACATACACACACACACACACACACACACACACACACACACACACACACACACACACACACACACACACACACACCAGATGCTTATCAGAGGGAACACTAATTCAATATTTATTGATAGCCAGAGTGGGAAATAAAACCAGTGAAGTTGTAATCACAGCATCTCTTCAGTTCTGGATTGTCCTTTCTTAGCTGGGCTTCATTAAAACAGCCAGTAATGTAAAATAAAACAAAAACACAACACAACAGCTGTTGAGTGGATGACAATTCCACCCCTCCAGTGGTGTGAGTCTGCAGCATGCTGTCAGCTGAGAGATCCTTGTTAGGGTGGTAGTGGAGTTCTGTTTGCCCCATAATGAGGTATCCTGGGAAGGCAGAGCTACAGTTCAGCTGGCTGAAAAGCTGAGTGATACAAAATACACGCACTACAAGCCTTTCACCTCCGGAGGCCTGGGTTCCAAACCAGTTCAGGTCACAAGTGAAATAGCTTTGTTTAATCTCCACTCAGCCCCAGGTGAATCTTAGTACAAATCACAAAATACAGACATACAGTGAAAGGGTGTGAATGCAGTATGAAATCACAAAATAGAGACATACAGTGAAAGTGTATGAATGCAGTATGAAATCACAAAATAGAGACATACAGTGAAAGTGTATGAATGCACCCCCCTAAGGAAACTATATTCTTGTTGGACAAACACACCTTTGAACTCTTAATGATTTATTGTATTACAACTTTTCATACTTCTCATCTTTCCTTCGGTATACGATTATACCAACACAAAAGTGAACCTTCAAAAGCTTTTTTCAATTCACATGGAAATGTGACACAAAATAAATAACTAAGAAAACAATACAAATCTTAATTAGGTAGTCAGCAACATTCTAATAGTACCCATTTGCAGTGCAGTGCCTGCAGTGAACAGTGTGAACGCATTTGCAGTGCAGTTCCTACAGTGAACAGTGTGAACGCATTTGCAGTGCAGTTCCTACAGTGAACAGTGTGAACGCATTTGCAGTGCAGTTCCTACAGTGAACAGTGTGAACGCATTTGCAGTGCAGTTCCTACAGTGAACAGTGTGAACGCATTTGCAGTGCAGTTCCTACAGTGAACAGTGTGAACGCATTTGCAGTGCAGTGCCCGCAGCGAACAGTTTGAACGCATTTGCAGTGCAGTTCCTACAGTGAACAGTTTGAACGCATTTGCAGTGCAGTTCCTACAGAGAACAGTTTGAACGCATTTGCAGTGCAGTTCCTACAGTGAACAGTTTGAACGCATTTGCAGTGCAGTTCCTACAGTGAACAGTGTGAACGCATTTGCAGTGCAGTGCCTGCAGTGAACAGTTTGAACGCATTTGCAGTGCAGTGCCTGCAGTGAACAGTTTGAACGTATTTGCTGTGCAGTGCCTGCAGTCTGAACGCTTGCTTGATCTATGTATTCCATAAACAATATGTTCTTGTGACAACAGTCTATCAATTATCTTCTTGGTACTTTCACAATATTACTTTATTCACCTTGAAAAAAAACTTCACCCTTAACTATCAAATAACCCTGACTCCACAAACACTCAATCAAAAGAAAACGAGTGCATTCTGTCAACCTGACGCAGTCTTTAAAGAGTTTTACCAAAACTATAAGAACATAAGAACATAAGAAAGTTTACAAACGAGAGGAGGCCATTCGGCCCATCTTGCTCGTTTGGTTGTTAGTAGCTTATTGATCCCAAAATCTCATCAAGCAGCTTCTTGAAGGATCCCAGGGTGTCAGCTTCAACAACATTACTGGGGAGTTGATTCCAGACCCTCACAATTCTCTGTGTAAAAAAGTGTCTCCTATTTTCTGTTCTGAATGCCCCCTTTTCTAAACTCCATTTGTGACCCCTGGTCCTTGTTTCTTTTTTCAGGCTGAAAAAGTCCCTTGGGTCGACACTGTCAATACCTTTTAGAATTTTGAATGCTTGAATTAGGTCGCCACGTAGTCTTCTTTGTTCAAGACTGAACAGATTCAATTCTTTTAGCCTGTCTGCATATGACATGCCTTTTAAGCCCGGAATAATTCTGGTCGCTCTTCTTTGCACTCTTTCTAGAGCAGCAATATCTTTTTTATAGCGAGGTGACCAGAACTGAACACAATATTCAAGATGAGGTCTTACTAGTGCATTGTACAGTTTTAACATTACTTCCCTTGATTTAAATTCAACACTTTTCACAATGTATCCGAGCATCTTGTTAGCCTTTTTTATAGCTTCCCCACATTGTCTAGATGAAGACATTTCTGAGTCAACAAAAACTCCTAGGTCTTTTTCATAGATTCCTTCTCCAATTTCAATATCTCCCATATGATATTTATAATGTACATTTTTATTTCCTGCGTGCAGTACCTTACACTTTTCTCTATTAAATGTCATTTGCCATGTGTCTGCCCAGTTCTGAATCTTGTCTAGATCATTTTGAATGACCTTTGCTGCTACAACAGTGTTTGCCACTCCTCCTACTTTTGTGTCGTCTGCAAATTTAACAAGTTTGCTTACTATACCAGAATCTAAATCATTAATGTAGATTAGGAATAGCAGAGGACCTAATACTGATCCCTGTGGTACACCGCTGGTTACCACACTCCATTCTGAGGTTTTTCCTCTAATCAGTACTTTCTGTTTTCTACATGTTAACCACTCCCTAATCCATGTACATGTGTTTCCTTGAATCCCAACTGCGTTCAGTTTGAGAATTAATCTTTTGTGCGGGACTTTGTCAAAAGCTTTCTGGAAATCTAAATAAACCATGTCATATGCTTTGCAATTATCCATTATCGATGTTGCATCCTCAAAAAAATCAAGCAAGTTAGTTAGGCACGATCTCCCTTTCCTAAAACCATGTTGACTGTCTCCCAGTACCCTGTTACCATATAGGTAATTTTCCATTTTGGATCTTATTATAGTTTCCATAAGTTTGCATATAATAGAAGTCAGGCTTACTGGTCTGTAGTTACCTGGTTCAGTTTTGTTTCCCTTTTTGTGGATCGGTATTACGTTTGCAATTTTCCAGTCTGTCGGTACCACCCCTGTGTCAAGAGACTGCTGCATGATCTTGGTTAGCGGTTTGTAAATTACTTCTTTCATTTCTTTGAGTACTGCTGGGAGGATCTCATCCGGCCCAGGGGATTTGTTTATTTTAAGAGCTCCTAGTCCCTTTAACACTTCTGCCTCAGTTATGCTAAAGTTATTTAAAACTGGATAGGAACTGGATGACATGTGGGGCATGTTGTCAGTATCTTCCTTTGTAAAAACTTGTGAAAAGTAATCATTTAACATATTTGCTATTTTTTTTTCTTCCTCTACGATTTTGCCATTTGTATCTCTTAAACATTTAATCTCCTCTTTGAATGTTCTCTTGCTGTTGTAATATTGGAAAAACATTTTGGAATTGGTTTTAGCTCCCTTAGCAATGTTTATTTCTATTCCTCTCTTGGCCTTTCTAACTTCCTTTTTGACTTGCGTTTGCAGTTCTGTGTACTCTTTCTGCGTTCTTTCTTTTTGGTCCTTTTTTAATGCTCTGTAAAGTGCCTTTTTTCGCTGAATATTTTTTTTAATTGATCTATTAAACCATTTTGGCAATTTAGTTTTACATTTAGATTTGTCTACTTTAGGGATATAATTGTTTTGCGCCTCTATAAAACAATAGTGCTAAAATTAGAAATACTAAAGAAACCTAATATGACAAACTATTCACCTAAAGCTCTGTTTCAATGTTGCAGAAGATTTTTTAATTGAAACATTTGTCTTTGAATTTATTGGGTTTTTGAAAAAAACAAAAAAACAAAAAACTTTTAAAGTATCCTGTTATTCAAAATAGCTCCAGTTTTAAGGCACACTCTGCTGGTTGACAGGGAGCAGATATTGAGATTTGAAACCTTCCAGGCTACACCACAGAGGAAGATATATGCCCTCCATTACTGGCTGACATTTGTATTGGGAGTAATGAATCGCTCCAAGGTGTGCACAGCCTTTCCAGTTACAATATTGCATTATCTATCTATTAGCAGTACTGTGCATCTAAACATGTGTGTGTGTGTGTGGGGGGTGGGGGGTGGGATAGGGGCAGGTATTATATCAATGTGTGGACAAAATTTGAGACAATGTCCCCACAAAGATAGTAACCCCTGAAAAAACGACGCTGTGGGGATGCCCCCACTTTGTAAAATAACTTTATAAGAATGCCTTTAAAAAAAGTGCCAAAATATTTAGTTTGTTGTCGACTTTCACCCTGTTTGGAGTTTTGTCTGACTGGAGTTAGAAATAGAAAATAAAAATAGAGTGATAGTCAGTGAGAAGTCCCCACAAATATAGGAATGCAAACATGTTTGTGTGTGAGTGTCAGTGTGATGGGGGCTGTGAGATTAATAACTCAGTTCACCAGGCTATTTACTTGCCGGGTGATGCTCTATCAAACACACATGGAATACTCCCCAGGATAGCCATTCCATTTCTGCTGCGGTCTTGTGAGTTTTACAGATGAGGGGATCAGATAGCAAGAGGAGAAGTGACCTGTGTGGGTCATACAGTAATTGAGTGACTAATTTCCTGGCTCCCAGTCCTCAGCTCTCCCTGTTAGACCACACTGCCTCCTGGCTCCCAGTCCTCAGCTCTCACCACTAGACCACACTGCCTCCTGGCTCCCAGTACTCAGCTCTCACCACTAGACCACACTGCCTCCTGGCTCCCAGTACTCAGCTCTCACCACTAGACCACACTGCCTCCTGGCTCTCATTCCTCAGCTCTAACCACTAGACCACACTGCCTCCTGGCTCCCAGTCCTCAGCTCTAACCACTAGACTACACTGCCTCCTTGCTCCCAGTCCTCAGCTCTAACCACTAGACCACACTGCCTCCTGGCTCCCAGTCCTTAGCTCTAACCACTAGACCACACTGCCTCCTGGCTCCCAGTCCTCAGCTCTAACCACTAGACTTCACTGCCTCCTAGTCCTCAGCTCTACCACTACACCTCCTCATCTCCTCATACTGTAATTGTGTTTTGTCAAGGCACACAATGCACATCTGCTGAGCTAAACATTCAGCAACTCTTTCTAAGTGTTTATGAGATGTGTTGAAATGAATGCAGTGATAATGAGCGTTAGGCGTTACTAAGCTGGGTAAGCAGCTCCTCTCATGGTTATTCCCCCTGGAGTTCCGCTCCAGCCCTGACCAGACATGAAGGGAGTTTATATGCAAATTGCGAAACATGCAGATTGAAGGATGCCAAGGGAAATACAAGACTGGCTGCTTGTGTGGAGCAAGCATCTGGGCACCAGGAACATCAGCATGCTGTCTGTCTGAACTGAAGGCAACTTTGAAGATCACACTTAAAAGAAAAAAGCAACATATTACACTGCAGTCTAAAACATAAGAAAACACCACCATAACTTTCTGAGCTAGTGCATATCATTGCACAATTCTTTTGAAATGTAATTTGATTGCTTTTTAAAATAAACTTATGAAATTGTAAGTACTGTAATATATATTACTCAGGCAGCTTGGATTTGGAGGAGTAAAGCTGCATGGTGTGACATTGGCCACATCAGACATGCCCAGGCCCCTATTACTCTGATTCCTGACCTTGCTGGTGCTGGATTCAAGGAGAGCGGAACTGGCTGTCTCCCTCGATTGATGGGACAGCGATATTGGGAGAGACACCCTCATTTTAGACCTGGGATATCTGCAAATGGGAATCTCACCAAATCAATAGCCTCTGCAGGCAGCGAGACTCGGCCGCGCATAAGGATGCACTGCGCCAATCACAGCGCCGGAGAGAAGGGGCTGTTCCTCAGTCCTTGCTGCAACCTTTTCACAAACTCACGGTTTAATATTCTTGGTATTTTTTTTCTTCTCAAGTTTATTTATGTATATGAGAGTGCAAGGGTTATGGGTACTGTATGGAGTTTACAACATCCTCCAGGCCAATACAAACAGATGCAGGGACAATTATATTGCCACCTAAACAATCACTTACATCTTAATAGCAATCTTATCACTGGCCCCCCTTTCATTAGGTATAGAGTGATACTGAAGCACAGTACAATGCTATAGATGCACAAATACAAATGTACTACAGAACATGGGAGGAATTAAGTTGCAGAAACATAAAGGAAACGAGAACACAAGAAAAAGAAACCAGTGGTGCTGACAGTGTTGATAAGAGGTACGAAAGTGGATTTTAACCCTTCGGTTAGAACTCCCTTTAACACGCTGATGACGCGACTGACCTCTGGAAGTACAACAGCGAAAAATTCAAGACGAAACTTTTGAAAAGTAAAATACCTCTAAGAGTTGTGTTTGTTACCACGTTTTACATTCTGAAAGCAAACACAAGTTCTTCATGATACACAATATAGTTTGTTTCTCTACCAAAGAACACGAGACCCACTTAACAAATGACAACGCACTACACCTAAGATTTATGGAATAATTTCATTAGCAATGCATGATTTATTAAACAGCACTAAACACTCCATTCTCAGTTCTCCAGCAGTGTCACCCTGTGCCTTAAAGCGATACTTATACGAGCTACATGCTCATAATATTTAATTTTTTAGCTGATTAATACCCTGTTATAAGTGTTCTCCACCATTCTTCATTCTCCATTGATTTTTTAATAGACTTAATCATTATTTATCATGCTTACTATGTATTTCAGCAAACAAATGCCCGCTTTCAGCCACTGGATCTGCTTCTATGAGCTGAATTTTAGAAATGACGACTGGGGTAATACTGCAATTTCGACGCTCTCTGTAGCTAAGGCAACTTTGATATATGTTTTTTTTTGCCGTAGTAGTTAGCAAGTATAGTCAATAATCCAAGCAGAAACAAGTATTATAAGGCAAACACATATTATGACTTTAAACAGGTGTAATAAGGTGATGTTATATAAGTGGTTCGTCACTGAGCAATACTGAGGCAGACACCGAGCACTGGGTGTTGACACGCCACACAGGTGTGCAGATTTAATTAACACAAGTGCTGACACTAGCATACCAGCAACGGTAGCACTAGTGTCACATTCAATAAAGAAAACAAAACAAAACCAAGCTAAAAATAAAAGTTTTCTACACAGACGAGCTCCAGTCTCACTGAAAGAGACGTCCGGCTCCAGGAACCTACTACACTGTGAAAATCCTCTCTATAGACTGGGATCAGCCTCCCCTAAACTAATCTACTTCTGGGCTGCCGGAGTCCCTACATCCTCATGGCGGCTCCTGCCTCTTCAAACAGCCTCGGCTGGGCAATGCCTTCACGAGCATGTCTTACAGTTGAAGGGTTCCCTAGTAGTTAATCGTGTGGAGCAGATGCTCTCCACCTCGATGTAAACACAGCACCCGTCTGATTAGCATGATGGTGCAGTCGCCTTGAGCTGTGGCGCAGATGCTTTTTGAGCTGCACACAAACTCCCTGGGCACGCTCCCCCCAGCTAATCCAGACCGCCCGATCAGCTCAGTGCTGGGCGAGCCTAACTGCTCAATTGGTTGCTAAGCAATGTGTCTACTGTTCAATGTCCCAGCTGCACACATTTGCGCAGGAACCAGAGACAGGGCTCTCGCTGTGACAACAAGTAAGAAAATAAATATTATGAAATTGTAGATGGCATAAAGTTTAATAATGGATTGTGAACAGGTGGATTGTAGGGTGCAGGTGTAGATGGTGCCCCCTTCCAACTGACCATGGAATGAACAGCCAAACCATCCAGTACAGGGCACTCTGTTCCTGTTATACAGATCAGGAGGAAGATTGTTGACTAGGATTCATTCGCTCTCTGTTACATGGACACTAAACACATTATTAGCTCCGGACAACTTAAAATTCAGCTGACTGAAACTTGACAAGCACTGTACACAACAAAACATGTCTGTGAAGTTGCCCGTGTTTGTCTGCAGCACTGTTCAGGCGATACACTAAGCAGCACATTTCTTTTCTCTCGTGCTTCTCTTTAAGAAAGTAGCCCTACATTTCTCCAGAGCCCCGAATCTCCCTTCATCTTTAATTAGTTGACTCCGATAAGTGTTTCAGATTAAAAGATTAAGGAAGAAACCAAGAACACTCTGGGCTGTGTTTCCTTAAATCTCTTTAACATGGTACTAAGACATAAGTGCTGGCCTCTTTGCACAGCTAAACACAGACCACCCTCCTGTACTGCTGCTGGAGTGGGGTGCAGACTGCAAACAACCTGATTAGTATTATCCATGCCTCAGCTCCTTACAGTACAGCACAGCTTCCGAGCACAGGCCCTGTTTGCTAGCTCTTGGTAAAGCAGGACAGAGATGGAGAGATGATTTTAATCTCAATTACACAGTTGTCCCAGAGGGTACACTCATAATATACAATCATACATTCCGAGCATATGTGGCAGTACAATTCAGTGCTGGCGTGCATTCAGTGCTGAAGCATCCGGAGCACACTACTAACTGGAATAAACCAGAGAGATCCTTGTCACTGCCTTCAATCCATTCAGACTCAGGACCGTTCCAGGTACTTAATTATTGAACTGAGCATCACAAAGCCTTGTTCCAATTAGGTCTGTAAGTATTTAATTGAGCTGACAATAGGTTTTGAATGAGGTAATTAAGGTCTTGTTTGGAATAAAACTGTAGATTGGAATGTACTGAGGGACCCACAAGTCAGAACCTCTGCTGTAGTGAGATTGTTACAACAGTGACATTCAAGGCTGAATACAATGTAAATGACAGGGCTGCTATAGCCATTCTATTATAGACACACGACAGTCTACAGCACCAGAACAGCTTTTGGTAAGACAAGTACTTTTCTGTGATGCAGGAAGCAGATTAGTGTGGCAAGATCAAACCATATATATATATATATATATATATAATATATATATATATATATATATATATATATATATATATATATATATATATATAGGAGTTTTTGCCACTGATCAACACAAAAAAAAATTCCATAATGTCAAAGTGAAAAATAAAATCTACAAATTGTTCTAAATTAATTACAAATATAAAACAGAAAATAATTGATGGCATAAGTATTCACCCCCTTGAGTCAGTATTTGGTAGAGGCACCTTTGGCAGCAATTACAGCCATGAGTCTATTTGAATAAGTCTCTACCAGCTTTGCACATCTGGACACTACAATTTTTGCCCATTCTTCTTTGAAAAATTGCCCACATATTCTCAATTAAATTCCAGTGTGGCTTTGGCTGTATGTTTGGGATCATTGTCCTGCTGGAAGATGAATCTTCTCCCAAGTCCCAAGTCTCTTACAGATTTCAGCAGGTTTTCCTTCAGAATTTCTCTGTACTTTGCTGCATCGATTTTGCCCTCTATCTTCACAAGCTTTCCAGGCCCTGACACAGAGAAGCATCCCCATAGCATGATGCTGCCACCACGATGCTTCACGGTAGGGATGGTGTTCTCAGGATGATGTGCGGTGTTAGGCTTGCGCCAAACATAACGCTTAGCATTGAGGCCAAAAAGCTCTATTTTGGTCTCATCAGACCATAAAATCTTCTTCCACTTGGTCTCAGAGTACAACAATAACATGCAAGTTCACTTAAAATACAAAGGACTTTTGAAGCTTTATCAAACTAGACAGGAATGTAATCTAAAAGATTAATACAGATTTTCAGAACCATGGCTAGCAAACCCACAATTTGAATGGCTTTCCTGTGACAGTGTGCTGAACTGCAATATGGTCTCTGTCTGAGATCAATTACCTTGGAACCTTCTAAAGTCTTCACAGAATTCTCATTACAGATTCACTGTTTAAGTTCTGCTCTCTATAACAGTGATCCCCTGAAAATGCTAAAATAGTGATAGAATAGTCTGTTTGGTCCTTCACAATGTCACTATACGCTCATCTCACTGGTTCCCAGTCTCCAGTCCATTCTGCCCTTCACTTAACCCTCTGGATTTACACACATATAGATTAAACCTTGTCATTTAGACAGTAGCACCTAGTTCTAAACAGAAATCAGATAATGAGCAATTCCCTGATGTTCTGGGAGAAAGCTCAGGTATAGAGATGGTCTGTCTGTCAGGAGGTGAGCTTGTTCTCACTCGCACTGATGAGTGCCTGTTTTGTATATCTTGCTTGAACTTTGCTTGCTCTGTTTTATCAATATCTAAACAATATCAATTATAGTGTGGTCACAATATTTGTTTAACCTTCATTAACCCTACAAAGCCTTCTCAACTACACAGGAACTTTGACACAATGCAGAGGTTGACTTTAGGTATGCAGTGAACTCCAACATGATGCTGCCCTGCCCCTACAAAGAAGCCAGTGTCACTGTGCCGCCTTGCTGTGAGGTTTAGAGAGCCAAACATTTAGACAAAAAGCTGCAGCAATCTACCATGCTAAATTATTCAGGCTTCTTCCACATGCACAAAATACCCAGCTTACTCTCCAGGGTGCACAGCAAAGCACAGGGCACCTTGGCACAGAGAGAGAGAGAGAGAGAGAGAGAGAGAGAGAGAGAGAGAGAGAGAGAACCAAAACCATAGCAACACTATCATGGTCCATTCAGATTTTTTTTTTTGACCTTATAGGAACACAATGAGCTCCCCATCCTCGTTCACATCGCACACCCAATCTCCAATGCACCAACGCTCTTTAAAACTGTTCAAGTCCTGCACCACCTGATAATAATGAAAATCAATCTTAATCCTGGAGACCATCAGGAATGAAGAAAAAGAGGAGAGAGGGAGAGACCTTATAGAAAACAAGGACACCTAATTAATGAGGAAGCCCCTGTAACCACGGAGTGCCAGGACTAACAACCACACATGCACTGCAGCACCTTATATTCCCATCCTTATACACCAAGCACAGCACAGAACAAGCACCTGAGAGCTAAGGAGAGTACATTCCCAAATGGAATAGCTGGATGGGTACGCTTGCAAATAAAACATGCTAACAAGGCTGTGCTTTCTAGTCGGGCAATATAAAGACTAAGGAGGCACATGCAGATATTGTAAGAACAGACATGATAAGCAGAGCTCAGACAAATAAAGGTTTGTTTGTCCTTTCCTGTCCAACTGCGTAATTAGGTGCAGCTCGACAAATCTCGCTTGGAGACACTCCAGAGTATGTTATGCAGCTTCGGATCGAGAGGAAGGATAATCTGAAAGGTGCTGCTCGCTCTGTCTGTCTTGTGAGAGGAAACTGTCAAACAATACATCTGACACACTGAGCATTCCTGGCAAATACTTATTTATTAATTTTTTTAAAGAAGAAGTGCTTTGTTCTAAACTGCTAGTCTTTGCAGTGAATGAAAGCAGTGCAGATTTTGAATGAAAATTAAATACTTATTATGTTCAGTTGTTGTAGTTTTAATACACGGACCTCGTTCTTTGAAACCCATAAAATCAAGTCTATTTGAAAGACCTCACAACTCATCTGAAAGGACTACAGATACAGGGTGTCTGTTTATACATGTGGTTGGGATCAGACAGGATGCCTTAAAATCAAGTCTATTTGAAAGACCTCACAACTCATCTGAAAGGACTACAGATACAGGGTGTCTGTTTATACATGTGGTTGGGATCAGACAGGATGCCTTAAAATCAAGTCTATTTGAAAGACCTCACAACTCATCTGAAAGGACTACAGATACAGGGTGTCTGTTTATACATGTGGTTGGGATCAGACAGGATGCCTTTAACTCAGGTACATTGGGGTTTATTTTAAACATCTAGACAAAGGCACATCTAATGAGTTAATATATATATATATATATATAATATATATATATATATATATATAGATATAGATATAGATATAGATATAGATATACAGATATATATAGATATATATACACACAAATCCATCCTCAGAAAGTCTGGCATGTGATTAGTTAAAACCTCATCTCATGACCAAAAATAACTATTGCTCCATGACAATGTTTTTGGTCAATAGTTTTTTCTCCCTCCCTCACATTACATCATCACGCTGAATGTCCTCCTCTCCACACGGAACAAAGCAAAATGCCAGACAAACCCATATCTGGACATCAATTTTGTGACATAACAGAAAATAAATTACAAAATATATTACAAAACAAAGATGCTGCAAACACTAAAATCATCATAAAAACTTTGCTTTCAGTGTTTTCGGACTTCCTAAAATCCAAACAATGTAAATAAACACAATGCTTCCATGCCAAACAACGGTAATGTACCACTTCAAGCTAAAGCTTTATTAATTATTATAATTGACTTGACTGATTCATAAAACAAACATGGACTGCAGACCTCGGCTCATAGTGGGAAACTAAAGGCCACTCAGGCAGATCTAGCTCCAGGCTTCAGGCATTACATTCCCCTGTCAGCAACTATAGTTCTTCCCTAGGGGCTATAGTTTCCCACTATGAGCCTCCTCTCCAGTCTATACCTACTTATATATACTTAAATATCTAACAATTTAACTGAATGAAAAAAATACAGTTTTATCTTCACCAAACATCTGACTTGGCTTTTTTTTTTTTTTTTTTATTAATCTCCACCCAGGTCATATTTAACACAGTCCAGCCACATTCTCTACATTAACAAATAAATAAAAACAGAGAACATACATTATTACAGCATCTATGTTTTGAAGAATGCGAGATGTGAAACGAAAGCTCCTTCCTAAGCTGGTAAATCTAGACCTGAGGCATCCAACAATTCACCTAGCCTTACATTAGATGGCAGTCAGAAAGGGGTTTTCTACAGCCTTTGATTAAATATAGTTATGCCCTGGGTTCATTTTTAATATAAATACCTACTGTGCTGATCGTGAGTTACAGTAGCTCGCACAAGTAAACTTCAAGCTCTCTTCTGCTTGGGAGATTGGGTTTTGCGCCTTTAGTTTGAACAATACCAGCGATGGGCAGACTCATTTTACGAACAGGAGTGACTGTTGTTCTTAAGAGAGCGATTTCTTTGCCATTTTGCCACCTGGGGTGTGTATTTCTTTAAATATTCTTACTCATAGACGTCATATCCTAACATCTATCATTACAGAACAGTTTTGTTGTTCAATTCGTGGAACAGGAAAGCGTTTATTTATTTTTTATACATGTTCTGTACAGTGTACAGAGTTGTTTTTTGTAACAAAAAATAAATAAAAATTTCCCAAACAGCTCATCATTTTCAAACTGTTTAATTGCTGCCTCTCAGATAAAAAGGTACCGGACCTGGGATCCACTGTAATCCAGCACAAGCTAACCCCTGGTTATGCCTGATGATTCATTTAACACACAGGCAAAATCTTGATCTAAACAAGCAAATACAGCACAATACATACACGGTTACCTGGCTGCTTTCTTCTGTGCTGAACCTGTGGAAACACATTTGGCAAATCAGATAGTTAGTGCTGGAAGAACACTCGTCAGATAGTTAGTGCTGGAAGAACACTCGTCAGATAGTGCTGGAAGAACACTCGTCAGATAGTTAGTGCTGGAAGAACACTCGTCAGATAGTGCTGGAAGAACACTCGTCAGATAGTGCTGGAAGAACACTCGTCAGATAGTTAGTGCTGGAAGAACACTCGTCAGATAGTTAGTGCTGGAAGAACACTCGTCAGATAGTTAGTGCTGGAAGAACACTCGTCAGATAGTTAGTGCTGGAAGAACACTCGTCAGATAGTTAGTGCTGGAAGAACGCTCGTCAGATAGTTAGTGCTGGAAGAACACTCGTCAGATAGTTAGTGCTGGAAGAACACGTCTCGTCAGATAGTTAGTGCTGGAAGAACACTCGTCAGATAGTTAGTGCTGGAAGAACACTCGTCAGATAGTTAGTGCTGGAAGAACACATTTTGTCTCATGCTTTAATATACTGATTTTAAATATATTTTTCTAATGTTTGAATTTGTGCTGTTGTTTGCTAGTTTCGGTATGGTTTTGGGCGAGTTCAAATCTGAATATACTTCTTACAGATGCCTAAACTCCATGTAGTTATCCTTCCCTAATATTTACTACATATATGTATACACTGCACTCAGCACACAATTCTGTGACTGTGAGGATGGAACTACTGCAAGATGACTGATCTTTGTTATCCCCTATGTGTCGGTTTGGGTTACTTTGGTGGCCCACTATCAAGCAGGAATGCCCACTCCCCTGATAGATAATACTGACCTAGCAGATGGAGACATTTCCGTGGAAGCATAGATAATAAAAGGTACTGAGCGAAAATCATCCAAAACTGCTGGGAGTAGAGTTTGTCCCATGGTTCCATCTGAGGAGAGCATTTCAGTGCTAAACCCACAGAGACTGAGGCCCTGTCTGCATCACCCAATGTGTTCAGAGAATATTCCCTGTCATAGTGAACTGTACAGTCGGCCCACAGTGTGGCCCTAGGATGCTGGCATTAGAATTCAGCTCAGCATTACAGCTTTCCAAACTCTACGTCTCTGACACCAATGTTGTACATAGCCCAGGGCCTAATTTGAACTTATTCTATTTTAATAAGGTTTATTAAAGGTTTTCTTCTAAAAGAAGACTTTCGCTCAGCTTGAAGTAATTAAATCCCCCAGTTAAAGCACATATATAATTAGTTTGACTTAGTTTGACTAAATAGGTGCGAGAAAAAGAAAAAAAAAAAAAAACATTCAATAAGTTTCATTTTGTGAACCAGATGCTGTATATTTATATTTACTTTGAATGCCTTAAGGTCCCGAATTGAAGTATGGGAACTTGTGTTCCGTTTCTTTTTTCTTGTGAACTTTTCGAAGTGGCAAATTCAGAACCAAGCACTGTAGTGTTCCTAAATAACACAGCCTCACCATATATCATTAGCACATCTGCACTGAAACTTCCAGATATTTTTTTGTAAAAGGAAAAACAAAGCAGTAAGATTATAAGCAAGGGGCCCCGTGACAGGTCTGTCGATGGTCAGGAAGGTAAAAGCAGGAGTCACAAACAAAATAAACAAAACACAAAGCAAAAGTTCTGCCTCTTAATGGCTGGGTCAGGAGATACAACAAAACTACCAAGCGAAAGTAACGAGGAAATAGTGCAGAGACACCTGATCCTGAATCCAGCGCTGAACTATGTAGGATAGTCAGTCATTCCCTTTACATGGACAGGCTAAATTGGCAAAGCATTATCCAATGACTACATTCTTACCTGACCTTTCAGTTCCCCTCCACACAGCTGGCCAGCCTGCATGCTGGAGGGAGACTGCACACAATCCAGGGATTTAACCCAAATCCCCTACCAAATACAAATATTAACATTTACAATCCCAGCCCAGCAGAACCATTACTATTTGATTGTATTAGCTTTACCAGCATTACTACAACAAAATTGAACATGCATACTATTCTGTTATTATATGTCATGGCCCGTTCCATTCTAGCTGTCCTTTGTGGTACCGTACTGTCCCACTGTCCTTCAGTATAGAACCAAGTCATTCCACTGAGGATCATTCTTTTTGAAAATGGGATAGTTTATTATCAGAGGGTTTGTTTTTCATCTTTGTAATCTGTTTGAAGATTCGCCTAACCCTGTCTAATTTAACAAAAATTCCACTTGACAGTGCGCTCCCATAAGAGCTTTTATCATATAAACTGGACATGTTTAACAAGTCTGTTTTGAAATGAGCGAATCTCATCAGATGCTGGGTTACTCCAGTTCATTAATCCTGAAACACCCACACTAGATAGAGGACTGTTAGTGGGAACAGGGCTCCTGGATTCAAAACTCAGCTTGCAAATACAGAGCCAGCACTTTACATTCTTGTCTGCATTTGTTTTGTGGTAAGTTTTTGTCCTTGTGAGAGGTAAACGTTAACAGTGCCGGAAACTGAAATCTAGCTGAAGAGTTACAGAGCTGTGGTACAGACAGCAAGCTTGTAACAATCACACATCTTCTGTTTGTAAATAATGTTAATGTAAGTTTGCATCAACTCATCGTGTTCATATCCCGTTCCAAATGGGTCAACATTAAAAAAAGTGGAGGCTATAGTAAATTGTCCCATAAAAAAAAGTTTTCTTTAAAAAAAAACAAATCCTTTAGAGTGCCTTGTTTTCTGTGCAATTTGAAAAGCCCAATTTGAATGTCGCCCCTCGGCTGCAACCCTGCAGCGGCCCAAAAGGATTGAAGATCAACTAGCTTCATCCATTCCCACTGTCTATCTGCCTAACCATTGGACCTCAGCAGCGTGTGTTGCCAAGCTATTGAACCCTGGAGGAAAGAGTTCAGCAAGATAGATCTACACCTCGTCTGGTGTCACTTTGAGGCAGTTAGATGAGCCAAGATCAGCAGGTTTTCCCTCACTAGCTAGCTGGAGTGTAAAGGTCAACCCTGCGCTGCTCCTGGTCCCCCAATGAAGATCTGTAATTCAGCAGGACAGGGATCACATTGCTCACCCAGACCTCACCAGGGTTTTCCAGGGGAACCTCTAAGGACTGTAACATGTTATTTCCATTCACTTCAGGCAGGAGCTTTGCATAGCACCCAGCTTCACCAATGGATACATGTTGTAATTATCAGCTTGCTCTACCAAGTATTCCCCTCTTCTCTCTCCCTCTTTTTCTGTCTCCCCTTCTTATCCTGCTTTCTCCCTTTGTGTACACTACCCCTCTCTCTCTGTTGTGTCTAAATACTCTCATCCCTCTCTATCCTCTCTATTCTTCAGAAGCAGTCAAAAGGGGAGGATGAAGCTAAATGGAAGGATTTTCTTTTTTGCAGAATTCGTATTTTTCTAAAAGCAAATGCTGCCACTGCATTCTACAAAAAAAAAAAAAAAAAAAAAAGTTGCGGCCATGGCTTGACAGATGTTTTAAAAATAATGGGTGAAATGTGCAGAGTCAGGGCCCAAATTATTTACAGTCCTGAAAGAGTTTAGTACAGCAATCAGCGTGGGCTCTCTCTCTCTCTCTCTCTCTCTCTCTCTCTCTCTCTCTCTCTCTCAAGGTCACAAGGACAGGACAGGAGGCTGTCACTGCTGAGAGAGGCCCTCCGCAGGGAAATTAATTCACTCCCCCCAACAAATGTGCCTCCATTCCTGCTTGTCGATTCATCAGTCTATCAGGCTAGCTACCAATCCATCTGCCTCTGATCTTCAATCTATCCACTCTATCTGTCAGCCTGTACCTGTTTTGTTACCTCACACTTAATGATAACAGCCTGTTCTAGCGAAGGACTGGAATACGATTGTTCAAATAAATAAATGCTGAATATTAAAGTTTAGTTTTAATACCCACCCTTACTTTTACATACCCACACTTAGGTAAGGTAGTCCAAGATTACAGAAGCTCTAATCAGGGTCTGTGAAACCAGCCACCCATCATACATTCCGAAGGATAAGTGGGCATTTCCATGCTAATGAAAATAGTGCAGATAACTTTGTCTGAATAAACGTGATCCAAACAAAACACGGCAAACCACGATGCCTTAGAGGGTGTTTATAAGCAATACTGTCACAATTCAATTGATTATTCAAATCTAAAACACTTAAAAGTAGCTTTAGGAACTGCAAACTAAAAACTGATCAACTTTCTTTTAGTAACTGGACAGATAAAACTACCCCACAAATGAATGTTTATTCAATCTGTGTGTATCTGCCTGTCAGGGATCGAGGAATGGCATCAGAATGAAATCTGTATTGATACATGTGGTGGTGTTGTTGCTTTCGAGTGCGATGTGTCACTTTGGCTAGCAGGGTGCACACTGCTGGTAAAGTGAACTTGTATCTTTCAAGTATTCTTTGCTAATGAAAATGCTTCTACATACAGGAGGTGTGAGTTTTAAGATTGTTAATTAGTGATAGACATGGTGCTTCCCATTGGCTTTAAGGAGCGCAGGTGATGCATGTCTGCTTGCTCTCTGTGGCAGGCTGTTGTCTGTGTGGGAAGGGGAGCGCGTCTGAGGCTCATTCTTGATATGCCTGTTCTTTCAGGGCCACACTTACCTTTTCCATAGAGAGGACATTTAATCTTGTTTAACCTTATTATTTCAATAATGGTTAATTTGATAAGGGTGAGATTGAGCTTATATTGAAATAAATGTGAAGTAAAGCATTCTTATATGTAATTATTAATTATTATTAGTTATTTTTCTTACGCTTATTTATTCTTATTATTATTATTTATATTTCTTCAGTATAATTATATATCAAAATATTGTCCACACAAGGGGGTCTCCACCACTAACGACCCCTCTCGTCACTACCTGAGATAAGGTATAAAAGAGGTCAGTATGAGGAGCTCTGGGTGGGCCGAGGTATAGAAGGATTGTGTTATCTGCCAATGGTTTGTTTTGTTTTGTTTTGATCCAGGATCAGTGTAAATAGTTATTTGTTGACAGAACAAGCTTACTTTTGTTCACAAATCAAGTATTTGTTTCCTGTAACTGAATTTTGGTTGTGTGTCGTCCTTGTTTAACATCAGCCACTCGGCACACCCTCACAAAGTCGCCTTGGATACAGGTGTCTGATAATTGTGTGCAAGCAACAAAACTTTTGACATAAGGAATACCTTGGTCTCCCATATTTGACTGTTTTTTATATTAAAATTTTAATAAATAACAAGATGCACAAAATGTTAACACAATTGTATTTTTTGGGCTCTTTTCATGCCTCTTGTCCGTCCTCATTCGCAGCATTCCCATGCATGGAATGGAAACTTCAAGTGCCTGCAGCATTTGTGCAGCATGAAAAGTAATCTTCCCTTGAATAATTCATTGAGACTCTAGAGCACATGATAAGATGGGGATGAACATCCCATCATGAACTGTATTTTTCAAACGTTTACACGTGTACCCTGTTAGCATGGAAATGTCCAAATGTACGAAGAGCAACTTTTCACTTAATACGTTAATTATACTCATAATAACACTGAACATGTGCCACCAGAAGATATTCAAAACCCCCAAGAAAAGGCTGCTTGCTCATAAAAACAGCAGAATCAATATCTATTCAGACATCCAAATATATAGATATATAGGATACATTATGAATGTTCATTGCTAGTACTGTAGATTACATAACATGGCAAAATACAATGACTTATAATTTATAAACAATATTGTCATATGTATGTCTAATTCAATTGATTATTCTAAATCTAGAAAATATTATCTTAAGTGTGTTTTTACCACTGTGGCAAGCAAGTCTATATTCTAGATCAGTTTTTAAAAATGTGCTACATTCATATCAGTGTCTGTTCACACTGTTACGAACATGGAAGTTATTATTTCAGCTCTTTAGGAAGGATTAATATTCAAAGTTTTCTTTGAGTATTACTAGCTCTGTAATTTGGAACGGTGTGATTCCAGTCACTTTATTCTTGGATTTGATTGAATTCAGGGTAGATTCCAAAATGAGGTCCCGTAGGAAAAACGTTCACTCAGGAACGCTGGATATGACAAAGTTATTCGATGCTTGATATCCTAATGCTTTTGTACAAATTGTAAGCAAGACCACACATTTATCACATTGGCAGGCAAGAGTTCAGCATTAGGAGTATAACACTGAACCGTTCCTGCAGTTCAGTCATTGGGGTAATTTACAAGGGGGACAGGTCCTTGTCACTTTTTCAATGATGTGGAAATGGTATGGTTAGGGTTAGGGTCAGCGTCAGGGTCAGGGTCAGGGTTAGGGTTAGGGTTAGGGTCAGGGTCAGGGTCAGGGTCAGGGTCAGCGTCAGGGTTAGGGTCAGGGACAGGGTCAGGTTCAGGTCAGGGTCAGGGCCAGGGTTGTGGTAGTACTGAAACCTTCATTTCTCAATCATTTCTTTGTATAATCACTAGTCAGTATAGAATCTCCAGTGGAAATGGTAATCATCTGAGGCAGCGTTGACGTGTAATGCATTATGGGAGACGTAAAGTCGAGAGGACAAAGCAGAGCCCGGTAGTGAAGAACTGTGTTTGTTTTTACTATATACCTGTGACAGGGTATGCCCATCCCTATATTTATTTGTATTGTTTTGTATTATTATTGTATTATTATTAAGCCTGTAAGAAAATCATGATTTTTCTATCAAGAAGTTGTGGCCACTATGTATTAAAGTTGCAGTTTTGGCAAGGTCATAAATATAAACAGTCTGCACATATATATGCTTGCTTTTAAGACGGATTTTTGTTAATTTGTTCAAAAACAACAATAAGAAAAAAAACATACAAATAGATAACCAGAACATACATTCTGAAGACTCCCTCTTTATCGCCATTTAAAATTAAAAGTTTTAAAGTGAAGAGTTGCAGCTAACAATAATGGATCATAACATGCAGAACTTAAGAACATAAGGAAGTTTACAAACTGAGAGAAGGCCATTCGGCCCATCTTGCTCGTTTGGTTGTTAGTAGCTTATTGATCCCAGAATCTCATCAAGCAGCTTCTTGAAGGATCCCAGGATGTCAGCTTCAACAACATTACTGGGGAGTTGGTTCCAGACCCTCACAATTCTCTGTGTAAAAAATTGCCTCCTATTTTCTGTTCTGAATGCCCCTTTGTCTAATCTCCATTTGTGACCCCTGGTCCTTGTTTCTTTTATCTTCATTTTGCTCGATATGGTCGTACACAAACAACTGGGGACCAGCGAACAAAAAAATGTCGGTCGCTATTAGGAAAAAACATGGTCTGGATACGAGATCTACTTCCAGAATGATTATACGTAAACATGTCTTTTAACATTACTTCCCTTGATTTAAATTCAACACTTTTCATAATGTATCCGAGCATCTTGTTAGCCTTTTTTATAGCTTCCCCACATTGTCTAGATGAAGACATTTCTGAGTCAACAAAAACTCCTAGGTCTTTTTCATAGATTCCTCCTTCAATTTCAGTATCTCCCAATAGGATACTTCTAATATTACGTCTACATTTTTATTTCCTGCGTGCAGTACCTTACACTTTTCTCTATTAAATGTCATTTGCCATGTGTTTGCCCAGTTTTGAATCTTGTCTAGAATGACTTTTTGAATGACCTTTGCCGCTGCAACAGCGTTTGCACACTCTATTTTTGTGTCGTCTGCAAATTTAACAAGTTTGCTTTTTACTATATCAGAATCTAAATCATTAATGTAGATTAAGGATAGCATAGGACCTAATACTGATCCCTGTGGTACAACCTACTGGTTACCACACTCCATTCTGAGGTTTCTCCTCTAATCAGATACTTTCTGTTTTCTACATGTTAACCACATCCCTAATCAATTTGCAATGCATTTTGTTGAATCCCTACTGCATTCAGTTTGAGAATTAAGTAATTGTCAAACTGACACGGTAACACAGAAATACGAGTGAATAACTGAAGTCATTGTATTTTGTATCTTGCTTTTAATTGTATTGTAATTCTTGATAATGTATTTTTTTTGTAAAGAACTATAAGTAGCCCTGGGTAAGGGCGTCTGTCAATATATATAATAATAAATAATAATAATAATAATAATAATTAATATTATAAGAGTCAGTGTTTACAGTCATCAGTTCATTCATTCCTGTGATGGGGGCACAAAGGGTGACGATTTGTATGATTGTAACTACAAATTTGTCCAGGGTGCTTTACAGTAAACATTTAGTATTAATATTGGGATTAGGATTCACCTATTGACTGGTACCCATATACCTAACTTTAGTTAAAAAAAAATCTGATCTTGATTGAACTCTTTGGGTCCGCATTTCACACTGTTAAAAAATAAAAGGCTGAATCCTTTCCTCAAAACCTTATCACCGACGACATGACAGAGCGCCACGTTGTTGTCTTGTACGAGATGACCAAATCCTGCACAACACAAACTCTACTCAAACAAACGTAACGTAACGTGAGATACACCGATCCTAGTTAGTGCAATTGGACGTCCAGTAAGCTGACGCCATATACAGTACCACAAAAAGGAGCCACGTACACCGGACACGTAGGCCAAAATTGACCACTTCACAGTACTACAAGTACTGTAATGCCACAACAACTTGGCTCCCTGTCACTAAAAAGCAAAAAAGGCCGCTCGTTCATGCTGCGTCACCCTTTTTTACTAAGTTAGTATATGGGTACCAGTCAATAGGTTAATCCTATCCCAATATTACAAAATCATAACTACTAAAGTGACTGGACAAATTTGTCAGTGGACCTGTTTAAACATTAAATACACATATTATTTTTCAGAGCACTATAAAAGCCTAAAAACAGTGGTACTTGCTTCCTTACTAAAACAGAGTGCTGCCATTTGTTAAAGGCAAGCATGCAACATCTCCCAACAGTTGGATAACGGGGTGACATTGAGACTGCATGTCTGCGTCCACTGAATTGGTTGGAAGTGTAAGGCAATGCTTTGCCAAGTTATACAGATGTGGACATCAATTGGAAACAGTCCCAAAACTCAGTTACCCAAAGGTATCTGGCATTCTTTAATAAAGGCCATATATGCAGCACATTCGCAGGTGTCATGTTATGTTATTTTTTGTCCCATCCTCCTTAAAATAAAAGTTGTTTTTTGTGTTCAAAGATAACATGTCTATTCAGGTCTAAAATTCTAACTGCATTTAAAAAGTAAACAGCAGGCTGTTTGAACCGAGGTGGCTGTGCTAGATTGTAGTGCTGATTTAACTTGGCTATAACCGACACAGGAATACTTTTTTGTCTGCGCTGACTTTCCAGTTTGTTTTCTGAAAGCTGTTTATTTTATTATTCTGTTCAGCAGCCTCTGTAGTAGCCTTTTGTTTAATGTGTGATTCTGAAGTTATAGTGATCGATTGTATTTTCTTTAAGTCACATTACAAGATGTTTAAAACAATTAGTTTATTTGGGAAATGTCTTGACATGATCTTCAGCCGAAATATACTTTGCTTGTTTTGTTTTGTTGGCAGGTAAAAACCAATTTTACCTCCAATTCTGAAAACTAGATTTTTGCAACCTAAATCAAAACAATGCAGCACTGACTTTGTCCCACTTGCTATGTACAGTACAGCAGGTCACAGAAAAACCAGTACGCACGCACTGATCGGCTGATTAAAACATCGCTGTCATCTGAACACTAAACAAAAAAGTTAACCACTTTGGAGTATTTTTTTTTTAAATTACATTTCGCTAAGTAAAACGAAAAAACGAGTTACACGTACACAAACGTTTCACGTGACGGAGTACTCAACTTTATTCCCTTATGTTTTTCTTTATCTATGTTTGAAGATACATAGTTTGCATCGCTTGCGTTGCGCAGCTGTTCACAAGGTTTCTTTCCTCCCCTGACCAACTGAAACTGTTCCGATTTTTCACTCTTACTATCTGGTCACCCTAGCCCCAGCACCATTCTCAGTATCACCCACAGAACTCAGAACTGACATATTTCATCAGGTCCAGCCACTGTCACAGTGGCTCATTTATCCAGCCGTACTGCCCTGGGCTGTAAAAACACACAACACCATTCCTCCTTTATAGGGAACAGCAAGTATATTCAATTTGAAACCA
The DNA here is from genome assembly GCF_017654505.1 of Polyodon spathula. NCBI lineage: Eukaryota > Metazoa > Chordata > Actinopteri > Acipenseriformes > Polyodontidae > Polyodon > Polyodon spathula. Next base: position 1,065,349 of record NC_054534.1, read on the forward strand.
AAATTTCCCACTAAAATGGATAGTGCTCTGCTAAACATCCTTTCTTCAGTCCTATCAATATCATAAAATGGGGCCTTTATTTTAAATAAATCTTTTTATCATAAAAGATAAAAGGATTATGATGAAATAGGAGGCTGACTTGCGAGCCTAAACTGAATCGGTAACAAGATTTCAAATTAATTGCGAATGAAGAGCCACATGGAAAACGACACTGTGATCTGATTTAATTTATGATTGTGTCAGCCGAGCACTGATTATGACATGAGAAAAAAAAATAAAAAAGGAGGAAAAAAATCAGATTTATATTCGAAATAATAAGAATGGAGCCCTGGGCATAGAATACTAAATTAGAGTTTCTGTGCACACTCCCTCCAGCAAAGCCCCATTGGCACTTCACAAAGGCATCTTCTAGAGTGACGGTGTCTCAGCGTCTGATGCTTTACCTCTAGATTCCAGCTGCAGGACAGAATAAACACACCACACATGCTGTTTGACTCTCTGGGATTCAGAGGTGACTTCTACAAAATGTTCAGATAAATCATACATAAAGCAATAATAATATAGACTTCTCGTCGGTCATACATAATAACTAATACTACTTCAAATGAAAATAATACATATACATAAATAAATAAATAGACACAAGGGGTGGGCTCCCCATCACATTTGCGCCCCCCTTGTGTGCAGCATACATGGCCCAACGGCCACGCCCCCCCTTAAAACTCCCCCCTTAAAGTTATTTTTAAAGATCTAGGTTGGGAACGGAGGCTTCCCCTGGCCTCCCAATGGCATCTTGGGCTGTGTAACATTGGCAACCCTGGCCATTAGCATGCAGGAGACATCCGCTGACCCCAGGTGACGGCGATCAGGTGACCAGAGACACTAGGCAAGGCAGAGCTGGAGACCCCTGGCGAGGCAGAGCCAGCGACCCCAGACGAGGCAGAGCCAGCGACCCCTGGCGAAGCAGAGCCGGTGACCCCAGGCAAGGCAGAGCCAGCAACCCCAGACTAGGCAGAGCCGGCGACCCCAGGCGAGGCAGAGCCTGAGATCCAGGCAAAGCAGAACCAGCGACCCCAGGCAAAGCAGAACCGGTGACCCCAGGCAAAGCAGGTGTGACAGCCCTAGGCGTTGCAAGTTTGGCAGCTCTAGACGTTTCACCCTCGGGAGGAGACGAAAGACGGGGAGCTTGTGCTCCCCCATGTCCGGGCGCTAGTTCCTCCTCCTGATATTGGGAGGGGCATATTGCCACTGTATGCCCGTGCTCACCACAGCCAGGGCACAACTGCGCCCCAGCCATCGTCCCATACGTC
>NC_054534.1:1067158-1087158 GCF_017654505.1 Polyodon spathula
ATTCTAAATTGGGGAGAAAATCAGGGATAAAATAATTGGGTACTCTAAATGTTAATTTACAGGAAAATATCTGTGCCCTTGATTTCCTGTTGTTTTAGTCCCCTTTGTTAAAGGGGAGGTGATCATAGAAAGGCAGAAGAGTTTTACAGCTGGAAAGCCTGCACGAGGTGGCGAGGTATGTGGAGGCTCTACAGGTCCAAACGAGCCTGTTGTTTAGTTGGACTCAAGGGAGGTAAAGTCAATGGGTTGAACTCTAGCAGGGCTTTTATTCTGGCTGCAGCAGGATGTCTCAATGCTGGAACATGCTGATTTGCAATGCCAGGTACAACTTTAATAGCTTTATGTGAGTAACAGCTTTATGTGTGTAAGCTCATCAGAATTTAATATGAGGGGATTAGGGTTTACCGTGACTGAGCCTCATTACGGACGCTGCTGAGAATAGACTAATGATGCAGCACATTCCCATGTGTAGATCATTAACATGTCATATCTGTTGGGAAACTTACAATTACCCTGGGTTCATCCTCCCCTAACAGTAGGCACAATTAATGAATTGAATTCAATCGTAGTCAGGTTTCTAAGGAACGTCAAGGAATATCAAAAGGATGAAAAGGTAAAACAAATAATGCGTATTAAAAAAAAAAAAAAAAAAAAATTAAAATAAAATTTTGTGTCCAATTTTTTTCCGAGTGTCTCCCCCAATTTAGTGTGCCCAATTATTATCTGTATCCATGGCTCTCACTGCTCACAACCTTCCTGCCAGCCTGGGGAACAGAGGCTGGAGCACCTGTCCTCTGAAATGTGTTCCTGCCAATCTGTCATTTTTTGCACTGTGGATCACAGCGAGGCCAACAGACCTATAGCGCCAGAGGACAACACAAATCTGGCAGCTCCACTGCAGAACCACATGCGCCCTATTGCGATCCGCTGTGGATTCCCCTGCCGACCTAGGACCTCCCCACCCGGGCAGCGCTCGGCCAATTGTGCTCTGCCCCCTAGGAACTCCCGGTCACGTTCGGCTGTGACATAGCCTGGACTCGAAACTGCGATCCCCAGAATAGAGGGCACATACTGCACACCATGTGGAGCGGTTTTACTGGATGCGCCACTAGGGAGCCCCAATTGCTTATAAAATATAAATAAGTTTTAGTTAGTTTGATCACAGCAGGGTCTATATTTAAATAGCACTGTCGGATTGCTATTGATTCATACTTAATACTAATAGTAAACAAGAGAAGCCGATTGCATTGTTTTGTTTTAAGTAAATTACACGTTTTATTCCATTTCATTAATACCTAACCACTTTGATTTTCTTAAAGGAAATTAGTTGGGAAAATATCAATATCGGCACACCCCTATTCACACACAGAGCCAAAATGCTAAACTTATTTTGTGAAAGTAAAATAAAAATGTTAATTTTGTAATTGACACAGAAGTTAAGTTTGTTTCTTTCCAGTTTGTTTTTCATTTCACCAAAAACTGGTGCAAATTGCATTTTGATGTAAAGACCTTAACAACCTCTGCTGTTGAGACCATAAAAATGACCCAGAATGTTGAATTTCCAGTATGGTGTGCGATTTTGAATGAAGACCTTGAAATAGAGTGGTTGGCCTTTTAACCTTCTTCAGGTGCTTCTTCAGACCCACCCATAAATGCATCATTATAAATCCAGTTCAAACTGAAAGAAGGCGGTGGCTGACATGTTTGTCTGCTTAGTTTTGCTTTATCTAAGTTTCACTAAAACTGGGTTAAAGTTGAACTTCTGTCACTCCTTAGGACTCTTGTGGAACAGGTTAGACGGTTAGTCTGCAATGGTGCTGAATGCAGTGTTTGAGTGGAATCTGGTTTATTAAAAAGAGACAAGTTGGCATTCAGTTGTCACTGCCAGACCTGCTTCAGTAACATCATGGAACAGTTCCTTAGTGACACACTGCAGAGGGTTGACTTAGGTATGCAAGTGAACTCCAAACATGATGTGCCCTGCTCTACAAAGAGCAGTGTACTGTGCCGCCTTGCGTGAGGTTTAGAGAGCAACATTAGACCAAAAAGGCTGCAGCAATCTAACATGCTTAAATTTCGATTCGTCACATGCACAAAATCCCGGACTCTCCAGGGGCCACAGGCAAAGCACGTGGCACCTTGGCACCGAGAGAGAGAGAGGAGAGAGGAGCGAGAGAGAGAGAGAGAGAGAGAACCAAAACCATAGCAACACTATCATGGTCCATTCAGATTTTTTTTTTTGACCTTTATAGGAACACAATGAGCTCCACCTCCTCGCTTACGTCGCACACCCAATCTCCAATGCACCAACGCTCTTTAAAACTGTTCAAGTCCTGCACCACCTGATAATAATGAAAATCAATCTTAATCCTGGAGACCATCAGGAATGAAGAAAAAGAGGAGAGAGGGAGAGACCTTATAGAAAACAAGGACACCTAATTAATGAGGAAGCCCCTGTAACCACGGAGTGCCAGGACTAACAACCACACATGCACTGCAGCACCTTATATTCCCATCCTTATACACCAAGCACAGCACAGAACAAGCACCTGAGAGCTAAGGAGAGTACATTCCCAAATGGAATAGCTGGATGGGTACGCTTGCAAATAAAACATGCTAACAAGGCTGTGCTTTCTAGTCGGGCAATATAAAGACTAAGGAGGCACATGCAGATATTGTAAGAACAGACATGATAAGCAGAGCTCAGACAAATAAAGGTTTGTTTGTCCTTTCCTGTCCAACTGCGTAATTAGGTGCAGCTCGACAAATCTCGCTTGGAGACACTCCAGAGTATGTTATGCAGCTTCGGATCGAGAGGAAGGATAATCTGAAAGGTGCTGCTCGCTCTGTCTGTCTTGTGAGAGGAAACTGTCAAACAATACATCTGACACACTGAGCATTCCTGGCAAATACTTATTTATTAATTTTTTTAAAGAAGAAGTGCTTTGTTCTAAACTGCTAGTCTTTGCAGTGAATGAAAGCAGTGCAGATTTTGAATGAAAATTAAATACTTATTATGTTCAGTTGTTGTAGTTTTAATACACGGACCTCGTTCTTTGAAACCCATAAAATCAAGTCTATTTGAAAGACCTCACAACTCATCTGAAAGGACTACAGATACAGGGTGTCTGTTTATACATGTGGTTGGGATCAGACAGGATGCCTTAAAATCAAGTCTATTTGAAAGACCTCACAACTCATCTGAAAGGACTACAGATACAGGGTGTCTGTTTATACATGTGGTTGGGATCAGACAGGATGCCTTAAAATCAAGTCTATTTGAAAGACCTCACAACTCATCTGAAAGGACTACAGATACAGGGTGTCTGTTTATACATGTGGTTGGGATCAGACAGGATGCCTTTAACTAATTACTGAACATGGGCCTTATATAGACATCTAATCAAAATTATATCACTATAGATACATTGGCCTAATAATAATGAACATGGCCTACATATACATATGATATAATATATATATATATAGAGATATATTTAATATACTTAAAATTACATCTATTAGAAGTATGGCATGTTGATTAGTTAAAACCTATTCTCATGCCCCCCCCTAACCTAGCTCATGACCATGTTTTAGGCAGGAGTCTTTTCTCCCGTCACTACACATTTTTCATCACGTGCTGGTGTTTATTGAGTAACAGGTACTGTGAAAAAAGCAAAATCAAAACAAAGAGGGAGTCGAGGACATGTTATTTGTGCTAACAGAAACAGAGGTGTGCCTTGTAAATATACCACAAAACAAAGATGCTGCAAACACTAAAATTGTCATAAAAACTTTGCTTTCAGTGTTTTCTGACTTCCTAAAATCCAAACATTGTTAATGTTAACACTGTAACGTTTGAAACGAAAGTTCCAAAAGGCAAGAGGATTAAGGTTTGTTACCATTACTTGTGTACGAAGGTAAAGCCAACGGTAATGTACCACTTCAAGCTAAAGCTTTATTAATTATTATAATTGACTTGCCTGATTCATAAAACAAACATGAACTGCAGACCTCGGCTCATAGTGGGAAACTAAAGGCCACTCAGGCAGATCTAGCTCCAGGCTTCAGGCATTACATTCCCCTGTCAGCAACTATAGTTCTTCCCTAGGGGCTATAGTTTCCCACTATGAGCCTCCTCTCCAGTCTATACCTACTTATATATACTTAAATATCTAACAATTTAACTGAATGAAAAAAATACAGTTTTATCTTCACGTTTGTAGACCCTGTTGGTTTTTTTTTTTTTTTTTATTAATCTCCACCCAGGTCATATTTAACACAGTCCAGCCACATTCTCTACATTAACAAATAAATAAAAACAGAGAACATACATTATTACAGCATCTATGTTTTGAAGAATGCGAGATGTGAAACGAAAGCTCCTTCCTAAGCTGGTAAATCTAGACCTGAGGCATCCAACAATTCACCTAGCCTTACATTAGATGGCAGTCAGAAAGGGGTTTTCTACAGCCTTTGATTAAATATAGTTATGCCCTGGGTTCATTTTTAATATAAATACCTACTGTGCTGATCGTGAGTTACAGTAGCTCGCACAAGTAAACTTCAAGCTCTCTTCTGCTTGGGAGATTGGGTTTTGCGCCTTTAGTTTGAACAATACCAGCGATGGGCAGACTCATTTTACGAACAGGAGTGACTGTTGTTCTTAAGAGAGCGATTTCTTTGCCATTTTGCCACCTGGGGTGTGTATTTCTTTAAATATTCTTACTCATAGACGTCATATCCTAACATCTATCATTACAGAACAGTTTTGTTGTTCAATTCGTGGAACAGGAAAGCGTTTATTTATTTTTTATACATGTTCTGTACAGTGTACAGAGTTGTTTTTTGTAACAAAAAATAAATAAAAATTTCCCAAACAGCTCATCATTTTCAAACTGTTTAATTGCTGCCTCTCAGATAAAAAGGTACCGGACCTGGGATCCACTGTAATCCAGCACAAGCTAACCCCTGGTTATGCCTGATGATTCATTTAACACACAGGCAAAATCTTGATCTAAACAAGCAAATACAGCACAATACATACACGGTTACCTGGCTGCTTTCTTCTGTGCTGAACCTGTGGAAACACATTTGGCAAATCAGATAGTTAGTGCTGGAAGAACACTCGTCAGATAGTTAGTGCTGGAAGAACACTCGTCAGATAGTTAGTGCTGGAAGAACACTCGTCAGATAGTTAGTGCTGGAAGAACACTCGTCAGATAGTTAGTGCTGGAAGAACACTCGTCAGATAGTTAGTGCTGGAAGAACACTCGTCAGATAGTTAGTGCTGGAAGAACACTCGTCAGATAGTTAGTGCTGGAAGAACACTCGTCAGATAGTTAGTGCTGGAAGAACACTCGTCAGATAGTTAGTGCTGGAAGAACACTCGTCAGATAGTTAGTGCTGGAAGAACACTCGTCAGATAGTTAGTGCTGGAAGAACACTCGTCAGATAGTTAGCTGGAAGAACACTCGTCAGATAGTTAGTGCTGGAAGAACACTCGTCAGATAGTTGGAAGAACACTCGTCAGATAGTGCTGGAAGAACACTCGTCAGATAGTGCTGGAAGAACACTCGTCAGATAGTTAGTGCTGGAAGAACACTCGTCAGATAGTTAGTGCTGGAAGAACACTCGTCAGATAGTTAGTGCTGGAAGAACACTCGTCAGATAGTTAGTGCTGGAAGAACACTCGTCAGATAGTTAGTGCTGGAAGAACACTCGTCAGATAGTTAGTGCTGGAAGAACACATTTTGTCTCATGCTTTAATATACTGATTTTAAATATATTTTTCTAATGTTTGAATTTGTGCTGTTGTTTGCTAGTTTCGGTATGGTTTTGGGCGAGTTCAAATCTGAATATACTTCTTACAGATGCCTAAACTCCATGTAGTTATCCTTCCCTAATATTTACTACATATATGTATACACTGCACTCAGCACACAATTCTGTGACTGTGAGGATGGAACTACTGCAAGATGACTGATCTTTGTTATCCCCTATGTGTCGGTTTGGGTTACTTTGGTGGCCCACTATCAAGCAGGAATGCCCACTCCCCTGATAGATAATACTGACCTAGCAGATGGAGACATTTCCGTGGAAGCATAGATAATAAAAGGTACTGAGCGAAAATCATCCAAAACTGCTGGGAGTAGAGTTTGTCCCATGGTTCCATCTGAGGAGAGCATTTCAGTGCTAAACCCACAGAGACTGAGGCCCTGTCTGCATCACCCAATGTGTTCAGAGAATATTCCCTGTCATAGTGAACTGTACAGTCGGCCCACAGTGTGGCCCTAGGATGCTGGCATTAGAATTCAGCTCAGCATTACAGCTTTCCAAACTCTACGTCTCTGACACCAATGTTGTACATAGCCCAGGGCCTAATTTGAACTTATTCTATTTTAATAAGGTTTATTAAAGGTTTTCTTCTAAAAGAAGACTTTCGCTCAGCTTGAAGTAATTAAATCCCCCAGTTAAAGCACATATATAATTAGTTTGACTTAGTTTGACTAAATAGGTGCGAGAAAAAGAAAAAAAAAAAAAAAAAAAAAATTCAATAAGTTTCATTTTGTGAACCAGATGCTGTATATTTATATTTACTTTGAATGCCTTAAGGTCCCGAATTGAAGTATGGGAACTTGTGTTCCGTTTCTTTTTTCTTGTGAACTTTTCGAAGTGGCAAATTCAGAACCAAGCACTGTAGTGTTCCTAAATAACACAGCCTCACCATATATCATTAGCACATCTGCACTGAAACTTCCAGATATTTTTTTGTAAAAGGAAAAACAAAGCAGTAAGATTATAAGCAAGGGGCCCCGTGACAGGTCTGTCGATGGTCAGGAAGGTAAAAGCAGGAGTCACAAACAAAATAAACAAAACACAAAGCAAAAGTTCTGCCTCTTAATGGCTGGGTCAGGAGATACAACAAAACTACCAAGCGAAAGTAACGAGGAAATAGTGCAGAGACACCTGATCCTGAATCCAGCGCTGAACTATGTAGGATAGTCAGTCATTCCCTTTACATGGACAGGCTAAATTGGCAAAGCATTATCCAATGACTACATTCTTACCTGACCTTTCAGTTCCCCTCCACACAGCTGGCCAGCCTGCATGCTGGAGGGAGACTGCACACAATCCAGGGATTTAACCCAAATCCCCTACCAAATACAAATATTAACATTTACAATCCCAGCCCAGCAGAACCATTACTATTTGATTGTATTAGCTTTACCAGCATTACTACAACAAAATTGAACATGCATACTATTCTGTTATTATATGTCATGGCCCGTTCCATTCTAGCTGTCCTTTGTGGTACCGTACTGTCCCACTGTCCTTCAGTATAGAACCAAGTCATTCCACTGAGGATCATTCTTTTTGAAAATGGGATAGTTTATTATCAGAGGGTTTGTTTTTCATCTTTGTAATCTGTTTGAAGATTCGCCTAACCCTGTCTAATTTAACAAAAATTCCACTTGACAGTGCGCTCCCATAAGAGCTTTTATCATATAAACTGGACATGTTTAACAAGTCTGTTTTGAAATGAGCGAATCTCATCAGATGCTGGGTTACTCCAGTTCATTAATCCTGAAACACCCACACTAGATAGAGGACTGTTAGTGGGAACAGGGCTCCTGGATTCAAAACTCAGCTTGCAAATACAGAGCCAGCACTTTACATTCTTGTCTGCATTTGTTTTGTGGTAAGTTTTTGTCCTTGTGAGAGGTAAACGTTAACAGTGCCGGAAACTGAAATCTAGCTGAAGAGTTACAGAGCTGTGGTACAGACAGCAAGCTTGTAACAATCACACATCTTCTGTTTGTAAATAATGTTAATGTAAGTTTGCATCAACTCATCGTGTTCATATCCCGTTCCAAATGGGTCAACATTAAAAAAAGTGGAGGCTATAGTCCCGTGTCCCATAAAAAAAAGTTTTCTTTAAAAAAAAACAAATCCTTTAGAGTGCCTTGTTTTCTGTGCAATTTGAAAAGCCCAATTTGAATGTCGCCCCTCGGCTGCAACCCTGCAGCGGCCCAAAAGGATTGAAGATCAACTAGCTTCATCCATTCCCACTGTCTATCTGCCTAACCATTGGACCTCAGCAGCGTGTGTTGCCAAGCTATTGAACCCTGGAGGAAAGAGTTCAGCAAGATAGATCTACACCTCGTCTGGTGTCACTTTGAGGCAGTTAGATGAGCCAAGATCAGCAGGTTTTCCCTCACTAGCTAGCTGGAGTGTAAAGGTCAACCCTGCGCTGCTCCTGGTCCCCCAATGAAGATCTGTAATTCAGCAGGACAGGGATCACATTGCTCACCCAGACCTCACCAGGGTTTTCCAGGGGAACCTCTAAGGACTGTAACATGTTATTTCCATTCACTTCAGGCAGGAGCTTTGCATAGCACCCAGCTTCACCAATGGATACATGTTGTAATTATCAGCTTGCTCTACCAAGTATTCCCCTCTTCTCTCTCCCTCTTTTTCTGTCTCCCCTTCTTATCCTGCTTTCTCCCTTTGTGTACACTACCCCTCTCTCTCTGTTGTGTCTAAATACTCTCATCCCTCTCTATCCTCTCTATTCTTCAGAAGCAGTCAAAAGGGGAGGATGAAGCTAAATGGAAGGATTTTCTTTTTTGCAGAATTCGTATTTTTCTAAAAGCAAATGCTGCCACTGATTCTTCTAAAAAAAAAAAAAAAAAAAAAAAAAGTTGCCCATGGCTTGACAGATGTTTTAAAAATAATGGGTGAAATGTGCAGAGTCAGGGCCCAAATTATTTACAGTCCTGAAAGAGTTTAGTACAGCAATCAGCGTGGGCTCTCTCTCTCTCGCTCTCTCTCCTCTCTCTCTCTCTCTCTCTCTCTCTCTCTCTCTCTCACAGGTCCTTCGGCTATCAAGAGGAGGCAGGTTTTACACAAGGACAGGACAGGAGGCTTGTCATGATGAGGAGAGAGGCCCTCCGCAGGGAAATTAATTCACTCCCCCCAACAAATGTGCCTCCATTCCTGCTTGTCGATTCATCAGTCTATCAGGCTAGCTACCAATCCATCTGCCTCTGATCTTCAATCTATCCACTCTATCTGTCAGCCTGTACCTGTTTTGTTACCTCACACTTAATGATAACAGCCTGTTCTAGCGAAGGACTGGAATACGATTGTTCAAATAAATAAATGCTGAATATTAAAGTTTAGTTTTAATACCCACCCTTACTTTTACATACCCACACTTAGGTAAGGTAGTCCAAGATTACAGAAGCTCTAATCAGGGTCTGTGAAACCAGCCACCCATCATACATTCCGAAGGATAAGTGGGCATTTCCATGCTAATGAAAATAGTGCAGATAACTTTGTCTGAATAAACGTGATCCAAACAAAACACGGCAAACCACGATGCCTTAGAGGGTGTTTATAAGCAATACTGTCACAATTCAATTGATTATTCAAATCTAAAACACTTAAAAGTAGCTTTAGGAACTGCAAACTAAAAACTGATCAACTTTCTTTTAGTAACTGGACAGATAAAACTACCCCACAAATGAATGTTTATTCAATCTGTGTGTATCTGCCTGTCAGGGATCGAGGAATGGCATCAGAATGAAATCTGTATTGATACATGTGGTGTTGTTGTTGTTTTCGAGTGCGATGTGTCACTTTGGCTAGCAGGGTGCACACTGCTGGTAAAGTGAACTTGTATCTTTCAAGTATTCTTTGCTAATGAAAATGCTTATACATAAATGGGTTGTGAGTTTTAAGATTGTTAACAATTAGTTATAGACATGGTGCTTACCATTGGATTTAAGGAGCGCAGGTGATGCATGTCTGCTTGCTCTCTGTGGCAGGCTGTTGTCTGTGTGGGAAGGGGAGCGCGTCTGAGGCTCATTCTTGATATGCCTGTTCTTTCAGGGCCACACTTACCTTTTCCATAGAGAGGACATTTAATCTTGTTTAACCTTATTATTTCAATAATGGTTAATTTGATAAGGGTGAGATTGAGCTTATATTGAAATAAATGTGAAGTAAAGCATTCTTATTGAGTAAATAATAATAATAATAAAAATAATAATAATAATAATAATAATAATAATAATAATAATAATAATAATAATAATAATAATGTATAATTATTATGGGTATTTGTCCAGAAGTGGTTTTGCTGGGGGAGGCACCTACCTGAGATAAGGTATCAAAGAGGTCAGTATGAGGAGCTCTGGGTGGGCCGAGGTATAGAAGGATTGTGTTATCTGCCAATGGTTTGTGTTTGTTTTGTTTTGATCCAGGATCAGTGTAAATAGTTATTTGTTGACAGAACAAGCTTACTTTTGTTCACAAATCAAGTATTTGTTTCCTGTAACTGAATTTTGGTTGTGTGTCGTCCTTGTTTAACATCAGCCACTCGGCACACCTGCACAAAGTCAGCTTGGGAGAAGTTGTCTCATAATTGTGTGCAAGCAACAAAACTTTTGACATAAGGAATACCTTGGTCTCCCATATTTGACTGTTTTTTATATTAAAATTTTAATAAATAACAAGATGCACAAAATGTTAACACAATTGTATTTTTTGGGCTCTTTTCATGCCTCTTGTCCGTCCTCATTCGCAGCATTCCCATGCATGGAATGGAAACTTCAAGTGCCTGCAGCATTTGTGCAGCATGAAAAGTAATCTTCCCTTGAATAATTCATTGAGACTCTAGAGCACATGATAAGATGGGGATGAACATCCCATCATGAACTGTATTTTTCAAACGTTTACACGTGTACCCTGTTAGCATGGAAATGTCCAAATGTACGAAGAGCAACTTTTCACTTAATACGTTAATTATACTCATAATAACACTGAACATGTGCCACCAGAAGATATTCAAAACCCCCAAGAAAAGGCTGCTTGCTCATAAAAACAGCAGAATCAATATCTATTCAGACATCCAAATATATAGATATATAGGATACATTATGAATGTTCATTGCTAGTACTGTAGATTACATAACATGGCAAAATACAATGACTTATAATTTATAAACAATATTGTCATATGTATGTCTAATTCAATTGATTATTCTAAATCTAGAAAATATTATCTTAAGTGTGTTTTTACCACTGTGGCAAGCAAGTCTATATTCTAGATCAGTTTTTAAAAATGTGCTACGTTCATATCTGTGTGTGTTCACACTGTTACGAACATGGAAGTTATTATTTCAGCTCTTTAGGAAGGATTAATATTCAAAGTTTTCTTTGAGTATTACTAGCTCTGTAATTTGGAACGGTGTGATTCCAGTCACTTTATTCTTGGATTTGATTGAATTCAGGGTAGATTCCAAAATGAGGTCCCGTAGGAAAAACGTTCACTCAGGAACGCTGGATATGACAAAGTTATTCGATGCTTGATATCCTAATGCTTTTGTACAAATTGTAAGCAAGACCACACATTTATCACATTGGCAGGCAAGAGTTCAGCATTAGGAGTATAACACTGAACCGTTCCTGCAGTTCAGTCATTGGGGTAATTTACAAGGGGGACAGGTCCTTGTCACTTTTTCAATGATGTGGAAATGGTATGGTTAGGGTTAGGGTCAGCGTCAGGGTCAGGGTCAGGGTTAGGGTTAGGGTCGGCGCTAGGGTCAGGTCAGGGTCAGGGTCAGCGTCAGGGTTAGGGTCAGGGACAGGGTCAGGTTCAGGTCAGGGTCAGGGCCAGGGTTGTGGTAGTACTGAAACCTTCATTTCTCAATCATTTCTTTGTATAATCACTAGTCAGTATAGAATCTCCAGTGGAAATGGTAATCATCTGAGGCAGCGTTGACGTGTAATGCATTATGGGAGACGTAAAGTCGAGAGGACAAAGCAGAGCCCGGTAGTGAAGAACTGTGTTTGTTTTTACTATATACCTGTGACAGGGTATGCCCATCCCTATATTTATTTGTATTGTTTTGTATTATTATTGTATTATTATTAAGCCTGTAAGAAAATCATGATTTTTCTATCAAGAAGTTGTGGCCACTATGTATTAAAGTTGCAGTTTTGGCAAGGTCATAAATATAAACAGTCTGCACATATATATGCTTGCTTTTAAGACGGATTTTTGTTAATTTGTTCAAAAACAACAATAAGAAAAAAACATACAAATAGATAACCAGAACATACATTCTGAAGACTCCCTCTTTATCGCCATTTAAAATTAAAAGTTTTAAAGTGAAGAGTTGCAGCTAACAATAATGGATCATAACATGCAGAACTTAAGAACATAAGGAAGTTTACAAATGAGAGGAGTCTATTCGGCCCATCTTCCTCGTTTGGTTGTTAGTAGCTTATTGATCCCAGAATCTCATCAGGCAGCTTCTTGAAGGATCCCAGGATGTCAGCTTCAACAACATTACCGGGGAGTTGGTTCCAGACCCTCACAATTCTCAGTGAAAAAAGTGCCTCCTATTTTCTGTTCTGAGTGCCCCTTTGTCTAATCTCCATTTGTGACCCCTGGTCCTTGTTTCTTTTATAGAGCAGCGATATCCTTTTTGTAGTGTAGTGACCAGAACTGAACAGAGTATTCTAGATGAGGTCTTACTAATGCATTGTAAAGTTTTAACTTCCCTTGATTTAAATTCAACACTTTTTACTATATATTCGAGCATCTTGTTGGCCTTTTTTATAGCTTCCCCACATTGTCTAGATGAAGACATTTCTGGGTCAACAAAAACTTCTAGGTCTTTTTCATAGAGTCCTCCTTTAATTTCAGTATCTCCCATATGATAGTTATAATGCACATTTTTATTTCCTGCGTGCAGTACCTTGCACTTTTCTCTATTAAATGTCATTTGCCACGTGTCTGCCCAGTTCTGAATCTTGTCTAGATCATTTTGAATGACCTTTGCTGCTGCAACAGTGTTTGCACACTGTGTATTTTTGTGTCGTCTGCAAATTTAACAAGTTTGCTTACTATGCCAGAAGCTAAGTCATAAATGTAGATTAGGAATAGCAGAGGACCTAATACTGATCCCTGTGGTACACCACTGGTTACCGCACTCCATTCTGAGGTTTCTCCTCTAATCAGTACTTTCTGTTTTCTACATGTTAACCACTCCCTAATCCATTTGCATGCATTTAATTGAATCCCTACTGCATTCAGTTTGAGAATTAACAGTTTTACTGTGCTTTGTATTTGCTCTTATTAGGACTGTCATTGTATTTTGTATCTTGCTCTTAATTGTACTGTAATTCTTGATATGTATTTTTTGTAAAGAACTATAAGTAGCCCTGGGTAAGGGCGTCTGCTAATAATAATAATAATAATAATAATAATAATAATAATAATAATAATAATAATAATATTATTAATATGTCAGTGTTTACAAAATGTCACAGTAGTCAGTCAGTTAAGTCAGTGTCAGTACCGTGGGTCCCAGTGAAAGGGGTGCCCATTTGTAAACATTGTAACAGGTGATGTTTAAACAGGTCCACGAAATGTCAGTGAAATCATAATTATAACCCTAATCCTAATTGGATAACTGACCATGGGTATATGATTGAATCAATTTTTTTTTTAGACTAAACGTTGAAAACCCAGGCGTAAAGTGTGACATTTTTATTTTCTCGTTAGGAAATTTGGAATATGTGGCTGCTGTACTGTCTCGCGGTGCAACAGCATGCTCTACTGGTTTAGGACGTGTTGTTTGAGTGAGTTGTTTGCATTGCATCTATGTGGCTAGTCAATCACGTTAACCTGCAGTCATTCGATGCGGTATATGTCATGTGTTTTCCTCGGTGCATGTGCCTGTGCATCCGGTTTTACTGGTGAAGTGTCATGATGGGTCATGATTACTGGTGTTGTTGACGAGCCTGTCACTAAAAAGCAAAAAAGACGAGCAAGTACCGAACGCAGTGGGAAAAAATTGATTCAATCATATACCCATGGTCAGTTATCCAATTAGGATTAGGGTTATAATTATGATTTCACTGACATTTCGTGGACCTGTTTAAACATTAAATACACCTAATATTTCAGAGCACTATAAAAGCCTAAATATAGTGGTACTTGTTTCCTCACTAAAACAGAGTGCTGCCATTTGTTAAAAGGCAAGCATGAAACATCTCCCAACAGTTGGATTTGCCCACACATTGAGACTGCATGTCTGCGTCCACTGAATTGGTTGGAAGTGTAAGGCAAAGCTTTGGCAAGTTATACAGATGAGGAAATCAATTAGAAACAGTCCCAAAACTCGGTTACCCAAAGGGATCTGGCATTCTTTAATAAAGGCCATATATGCAGCACATTCGTTGTCATGTTATTTGTCCCATCCAGGAATTTATTTTATCAGTACAAACAAAACAAAGAAAACCTGCCTATATTCGGGTCTAAAATTCTAACTGCATTTAAAAAGTAAACAGCAGGCTGTTTGAACCGAGGTGGCTGTGCTAGATTGTAGTGCTAATTTAACTTGGCTATAACCGACACAGGAATACTTTTTTGTCTGCGCTGACTGTCCAGTTTGGTTTCTGAAAGTGGTTGTTTGTTTTACATTCTGTTTAGCAGCCTCTGTAGTAGCCTTTTGTTTAATGTGTGATTCTGAAGTTATGTGATCGATCGGATTTTCTTTAAGTCACATTACAAGATGTTTATTTACAGTTTATTTGGGAAATGTCTTGACATGATCTTCAGCTGAAATATACTTTTCTTGTTTTGCTTTGTCGTCCATTTTTGGTATTTTACGTCTAATGCTGAAAACTAGATTTTAGCAACCTAAATCAAAACAATGCAGCACTGACTTTGTCCCACTTGCTATGTACAGTACAGCAGGTCACAGAAAAGCCAGTACAGATGCATTGATTAAAACATCGTTGTCATCTGAACAGTAAGCAAGAAAGTTAAGAGCTTTGGAGTTTTTTTTTTTTTAATTACATTTCTCAAAGTTTTTGTTTTTGCCAAAGTGCAATGCACTCAGGAAGGTGAAGGAATAAAAAAAAATAGATACAGAAGAAAGATACATAGTTTGCATCGCTTGCGTTGCGCAGCTGTTCACAAGGTTTCTTTCCTCCCCTGACCAACTGAAACTGTTCCGATTTTTCACTCTTACTATCTGGTCACCCTAGCCCCAGCACCATTCTCAGTATCACCCACAGAACTCAGAACTGACATATTTCATCAGGTCCAGCCACTGTCACAGTGGCTCATTTATCCAGCCGTACTGCCCTGGGCTGTAAAAACACACAACACCATTCCTCCTTTATAGGGAACAGCAAGTATATTCAATTTGAAACCAAAATTTCCCCCGAAAGTGGACAGTGCTCCGCTAAACATCCTTTCCTCAGTCCTATCAATATCATAAAATGGGGCCTTTATTTTAAATAAATCTTTTTATCATAAAAGATAAAAGGATTATGATGAAATAGGAGGCTGACTTGCGAGCCTAAACTGAATCGGTAACAAGATTTCAAATTAATTGCGAATGAAGAGCCACATGGAAAACGACACTGTGATCTGATTTAATTTATGATTGTGTCAGCCGAGCACTGATTATGACATGAGAAAAAAAAATAAAAAAGGAGGAAAAAAATCAGATTTATATTCGAAATAATAAGAATGGAGCCCTGGGCATAGAATACTAAATTAGAGTTTCTGTGCACACTCCCTCCAGCAAAGCCCCATTGGCACTTCACAAAGGCATCTTCTAGAGTGACGGTGTCTCAGCGTCTGATGCTTTACCTCTAGATTCCAGCTGCAGGACAGAATAAACACACCACACATGCTGTTTGACTCTCTGGGATTCAGAGGTGACTTCTACAAAATGTTCAGATAAATCATACATAAAGCAATAATAATATAGACTTCTCGTCGGTCATACATAATAACTAATACTACTTCAAATGAAAATAATACATATACATAAATAAATAAATAGACACAAGGGGTGGGCTCCCCATCACATTTGCGCCCCCCTTGTGTGCAGCATACATGGCCCAACGGCCACGCCCCCCCTTAAAACTCCCCCCTTAAAGTTATTTTTAAAGATCTAGGTTGGGAACGGAGGCTTCCCCTGGCCTCCCAATGGCATCTTGGGCTGTGTAACATTGGCAACCCTGGCCATTAGCATGCAGGAGACATCCGCTGACCCCAGGTGACGGCGATCAGGTGACCAGAGACACTAGGCAAGGCAGAGCTGGAGACCCCTGGCGAGGCAGAGCCAGCGACCCCAGACGAGGCAGAGCCAGCGACCCCTGGCGAAGCAGAGCCGGTGACCCCAGGCAAGGCAGAGCCAGCAACCCCAGACTAGGCAGAGCCGGCGACCCCAGGCGAGGCAGAGCCTGAGATCCAGGCAAAGCAGAACCAGCGACCCCAGGCAAAGCAGAACCGGTGACCCCAGGCAAAGCAGGTGTGACAGCCCTAGGCGTTGCAAGTTTGGCAGCTCTAGACGTTTCACCCTCGGGAGGAGACGAAAGACGGGGAGCTTGTGCTCCCCCATGTCCGGGCGCTAGTTCCTCCTCCTGATATTGGGAGGGGCATATTGCCACTGTATGCCCGTGCTCACCACAGCCAGGGCACAACTGCGCCCCAGCCATCGTCCCATACGTCCTTTGCTTTTCTTCCCTCTGTCCTTTCTCTTCTCTGTTGTCCTTGCTCCTTTTTGCCATTTTATTTTTTTCAAACAAAAAAAATATTATTTTGTAAAATGAGGACCTTAGTTTGCTTTCTGGTGGCGTTCGCTCAAGCTCTTAACTCATCCCTATTCTCTGCCCGTGCAGCTAGACTGCAGCTCTTTTATAGCTGTGACTGAGGGACTAACTGGCTAACAATTAACTTATTATTCCTCGGTCACATTGTGCACGGGTTAACCAAGGATGCGTGACTGTCAGCTAATTATATACTTGGTAGCTGATCAGTCAAGCATTCCGACAAGGTAATTACAAAATAAAACAATGGTGGACGGCACCTTGCTTGCCTGCATTTTAAATCATACATAACACAATAATAATATAGGCTTATACTAATATAAATTAAAATAATACATATACATACATAGATAAATAAATAAATAAATAAATAAATATATGCAAGGGGTGGACTTCCTGTCACAGTGTGTCACTCTGGGAGGTTGGAGTTTCTCCACTTTGGAACTCGTTGCCACTAGTAAGAAGCTCTCATTCTCTTGAGAAATGTAAAGCACTGCTAAAAACACATTTGATTTTCCCAGCTTTTGGTAATAAGGAGATTTATTTATTTATTTTTTAATGATAACAAAAAAAATCACACACAAAAAAACCTCTAAAAAACAAACTAAAAAAAAAAAAAAAAAACTATTTGACATGATATACAATTAGTATGTTTAGGCTAGACTCCATTATATATCTCTAGACAGACAGAGAGAGAGAGAGAGAGAGAGAGAGAGAGAGAGAGAGAGAGAGAGAGAGTGGACACCAAATATGAGAGGAAATTTACTGCTTTGTAATGTTTGGAGTAAATTCATAACTTTAGTGAAAAACATTACAAGACTGCGAACAACAGACTCGTAAATCACTTTTTAATTTTAATGGACGCTTGTTGGTTTGAGCATTTCTTCTGAAGAGACCTGGTCTGGGCCTCTTGAAGAAGCCCCCCACCCGCCCCGCCCCGCTCCGCCCCGCCCCGCCCCCGCCCCGCCCCGCCCCGCCCCGCTCCCCTTGCTGGTGTAACAGTCCGGATTTTACGCACTTCTGATCAATTACTCTGGCCAGACTCAAAATCAGGCATCCTTCTAATTGACCTTTCTACAAGGTTTCTATGGATTAAACAATATTTCACAGCGGGACACTGAAATACATCAATAAATTCCCAGCTACAGGCCTCCATAAGGGCTTGACAAATTAAAAACCTAACAGTTACAGCAGGGAGCCCATCTGGTCTAATATATTTCTATATTTCTATAAAATTTACAAAAAAAGGAAATTACTAGAAAACCAGACCTTGCTGACAAATCAAGGTAGTCTGCACTCCTTTAAAAGCCTCGCTCACTGAATACAGCATTGTGGGGTTGGGGGTGTGAGAGCAGTGTGTGTGTGTATGTGTTTGAGGGGCGGGGGGCAGGTATCCCTAAGTGGTCCCTCAGGATTATAGTGATGAAAAACAGCACTTTGTACTGAATGTGTGTGTGTGTGTGTGTGTGTGTGTGTGTGTGTGTGTGTGTGTGTGTGTGTGTGTGTGTGTCTGTTTGTGTGCGTGAGACAGGGCCCTGTGGGTGCTGCTGTACCCCTCTTTCACAACCACAGGCAGTGAGACAGGGCCCTGGGGCTGCAGCTGTACCCCTCTCCCTACCACAGGCAGTGACACAAGGCCCTGAGGCTGCTGCTGTATCCCTCTCCCTACCACAGGCAGTGAGACAGGGCCCTGGGGCTGCTGCTGTACCCCTCTTTCTCTACCACAGGCAGTGAGACAGGGCCCTGGGGCTGCTGCTGTACCCCTCTCCCTACCACATGCAGTGAGACAGGGCCCTGGAGCTGCTGCTGTATCCCTCTCCCTACCACAGGCAGTGAGACAGGGCCCTGAGGCTGCTGCTGTATCCTTCTTTCCCTACCACAGGCAGTGAGACTTGGCCCTGGGGCTGCTGCTGTACCCCTCTCCCTACCACAGGCAGTGAGACAGGGCCCTGGGGCTGCTGCTGTATCCCTCTCCCTACCATAGGCAGTGAGACAGGGCCCTGGGGCTGCTGCTGTACCCCTTCCTACCACAGGCAGTGAGACAGGGCCCTGGGGCTGCTGCTGTACTGCTCCCTTCCTCTTGTGGGCGCCACCCGTTGCTGTTCATATTCCTCTTCATTCCCCAGACTCAATAGCTCTTGTCCATAAAGGAAATGTTAGGCTAAATCTCACTGCCACACACTCTGAGTGTATCAGGCGCACAGGTGCCACCGTCGTTTTAAGTGCATACACGTCGTAAACTTGTTAAAAGCATCCAGGCCAGCATTTAATTCCCCTGAAATTCAATACAATTTTGTGCAGAACAGCTGTTAAAACAAAGAATTAAGTTAGTAAGGCCTGGAGCAGGGCGCTCTCCTGGGGGAGCGTTGGGGAGGCCTCCACTGCATAACAATTGAACACTTCGGATTCAAGGCATTGCCAAGCTGCAAACCTCTGGCTACACTGCAGTCAGCATTGACATCTCCCTCGAGCTAGCAGCCAAAACCACACAGGCTGCCCACATAGAAATGCTTGCCCCCATTCTGTGTTTGAAAAAACAGAATGTGATAAAACCACAACCTTAAGCTTCTCAGTAGATCCCATATGGTTCACAATGTGTGTTGATCTTGTTCTTAGCATTGAATCACTTTTTTGCTTGATTTCCAACATGATAGGGATGTCGAACCTCCCTTTTTACCTTCACCCCTTAGCTTCCTAATGCTTTCCGTAGAGTCCAAGAACTGGCCGCACCCAAAGAAAACCCTGTCTGCCCATGGATAATGCACTCAGTACAATATTTTGTCATTTCTGGGTACATTTTTGTTCACCTTCCTCTACAGTAAGCCCAAGTTGTTGAATCCTGATGTATTATAAATGCATGCATTTAACATTCATTCAAAAGCTGGTTTGCCCCTTTTTCACTTTCCTGGCTTGCATTTTGAATAATCAAAATATATACATCTCATTATAATAATAAAAACATGTATTGCTTGATTCGATTTTAACATTTCATGTAAAAAATGTGCAATATGACGTTCTCAGTATATATAATAAGAAGCAGGCTGCTAAATTACAAGCTAATAAATACTGAGCTTTGCTCTTGTGCTTTATGATCACAGAATCCCTGGCTACGAGGTATGTGCTTGCAATTCACAGCTGTTTTTATAATATTCTATTTCTACTGTATATAAATGTACCTGAGAAGCAAGTCATGTTCTCAGGGATTGTTTCCCTGCTAAAGTCCCACCACAGAGCTCAGTGCCATACCTTCAATAATTCAGAGAGTGGTTTCTGACTAAAGTGCTGATTGCAAACACTGTAGGTAACACTCTGTGCTACAAAAGCACCTCAAATCACCTCAGAAGCAAGCC